>NC_065586.1:119298319-119480819 GCF_024542745.1 Macaca thibetana thibetana | reverse complement strand
GCTTCCACGGCCACCACTCTGCCCCTCGCGAACACAGTCAATTTATTGTGGTCAAAGCAAGAGAAGTCTCCTTTTCCCTTTATAGGTAAATTCCCCATGACCAAAGTGGCAGAAATGTGAGCAGGCAACAGTGTGACTGGCCCGGTTTTGGACCATTCTGCTCCCTTGAAAAATTACCCTGGAAAGTTAATTGATTAGAATGTGTAGGAAATGCTTACTGTTATTCAAATGACTGTGAAAGTAGCCTCTAATGTTTCCAGTTTTATGAAATGCTAAAATATTTACACTCCTTTTACTTCAATCAGGGGGAAATCATTTGGATCTGTTTAAAAGGGGAAAGAATTAAGAGAGCTGACATTTCCGGAAGAAACAACGTTCAGGCATGCAACTGGAATTTAAATGAGAATCTGCTTGCGAGGCTGACAGCAGGAGCCTTCCCTCCCACGTGCCCATGACTGCAGACTCAAACCTTAGGACGCACAGAAAGGACCAGAGCTCTGACTGTTTGGAGTCAGCGCTGCTGGATTTTATTTGCACTTTTCTGGGTTAAATATTTTGAGAATTTTTTTAAAAGAGTGTTTCTCTCTTCTTTATGATTCCCATTGGATTGTACCTTTTTTCCTTCCCGTGCTTCATTCAGCAGAAGGGAAGGAGAGGAGTCGTTAGTTTATTCCCAAGAACAGCTAAAACATCACAGGAGTTACGGGTGCTGTGTTCTATGGAGGAGGAAAATATATACTTTGGTCTTGAAAGTTATTGCTTCAATTACCCAGTAATTTCTTAAGCAACCTCAGGGTTGGCTTTTAAGAGGCGGGTTTGAGAGAAGCCTAGAGAGACACTCTCCCTGATTTTTTCCATTTAAACTTGTCAGAGTGGAAGTAGAGTGCCCTTTTCCATGTTAATGTTATATAAGAGACCACCAGGACACATCCAGGGCACCGGGCCCTAAGCTTGTCTCTAGCTGTGATTTTTGTGATTAAAAAAAAAAAAGTCAAAAGATGTTCACAGCAGCACCACTCATAACACACAAAAGGTGGAGATAGCCCAAGTATCCATCAACTAATGAATGGATAAAGAAAATGTTGTAAATCCACACAATGGAATATTATTTGACCATAAAAAGGACTGAAGTACTGACACATGCCACAATGTGGCCGTACTGTGAAAACACTATGCTAAGTGAAAGGACAAACACAAAAAGTTACAATAGTGTGGGATCCCATTTATATGAAATGTCCAGAATAGGTAAATCCATAGAGACAGCAGACCAGAGGTCAGGGGAGGAGGAAATGGGAGTGATGGTCTATAGATACCGGGTTTTATTTAGGCGTGATAAGAATGTTTTGGAACTAGATGGAGATGGTGGTTGCAGAACCTCGTAAACGTGCTAAAAGGTCACTGAATTGGTGACATTAAAATGGTTAATTTTACATTATGTAAATTTCACAAAAAAATTTTAGGTATCATCAATTGTGATTAATAAATGGAAGAAGAAACTAAGGTGATGGCCAGGTTCTCCTGGTGGTCATTCAAAGGCCAGCACTTGCTCGCAGTCAGGAGCAATTCCTTGCTCAGCAGGACCTCCCTGACCGACACCTTTGCCCCAAGACATCCTGTGTTCTGTCTGCTGGTTTAGCACTTTAAAATATATGTTTAAAATTTTACCATGGTAAGAACATGTAACATGAGATCTACCCTTGTAACAACTTTTTTTTTCTTTTTTGATACGGAGTCTCTCTCTGTCGCCCAGGCTGGAGTGCAGTGGTACAATCTCGGCTAACTGCAACCTCCACCTCCAGGGTTCAAGCCATTCTCCCTGCCTCAGCCTCCTGAGTAGCTTGGGTTACAGGGACACATCACCACGCCTAGTTAATTTTTGTATTGTTAGTAGAGACGGGGTTTCACCATGTTGGTCAGCCTGGTCTCGAACTCCCGACCTCAAGTGATCCACCCATCTTGGTCTCCCAAAGTGCTGGGATTACAGGTATGAGCCACTGCACCTGATCCCTCGTAACAAATTTCTAAGTGTACAACATAGTATTAGTAACCACCAGCATGAAGGGCAGCTTACTCTTTACTTATTCAGCTTGCATAATTGATGCTTTATGCCCATTGATCAGCTATTTCCCACTTCCTCCTCCCCCCAGCCTCAGGTAACCATCATTCTACTCTCTGATTTTATGACATTAACTATTTTGAATTCCTCATAAAAGTGGAATTTTATAGTATTTGTCCATGTTGTTGCATATGGCAGGATTGCCTTCTTGTTTAAGGCTGAATAGTATTCTATCGTATGTATACATCACTTGTTCTTTGTCCATTTATCTATCTATGGACATTTAAGTTGTTTTCACATCTTAGCTATTGTGAATAACTGCAGTGAACATCGAGGTGCTACTATCTCTTTGAGATCTTGCGTTCAGTTCTTCGTAATACTCAGAAATGGATTACTGGATCATATGGTAATTCAATTTCCAATTTTTTGAGGAAACTCCATGATTTTCTCCACAATGGTTGCACCATTTTTCTTTCCCACCAACAGTGCACAACAGTTTCAATTTCTCCACATCCTCGCCAGCATTTGTCTTTTATGTTGGTTTAGCTCTTCATGTGTCAGGACACAGACACTCTCAGGTGACCTTAAGCAATGTCCAGGAGGATGACAGGAATAGTGATGGCACCACCTGGCATCACAGAGATGTGCTTAACTTGGGAAAAGAAGGTCAATCAGGATACCTCTAAGCTTGAGCCACCTGGTGACCATGGTGGCTTAGAGAAAACATCTATTCATCCTGACTCGAGGGCTCCCACATTAGGACAACTCAGCAATGCTCTGCTCCTACTGCCCCTTATCCAGGATTTCTGCTAGCTCATGGCTTCCACCCCTCCATGGGTCCTCCCTCTGCCTTCTCCATTTCTTTGTTTCTGTTCTCTAGAATGAACCATCAGCCCACTATTCTCTGTGTATCTTGAGTTCCAGCACCTTGCCATAGCCTCCAGTTTGTTCATCAATTACCACCATCTCTGTTGGGGAAAGGCGTCACATCTGGGACATAACAGGGCCTACGCATTGGGTGCCTGACCAAGTTAGCTGAAGCCAATTCGGTGAAACCACAGGCTCATCTGACTGGATGACCATCAAGAGGGCCCAGATCTCATTAGCCCCACGTTTGATGACACCTCTCTGTGCAACCTCTTCCTTGGGAGAGCCTCATTTCACACTCCCTGTTCTTTGTGCCCTTTGGCAAAAGCCAGAATGCTCCATTTAAAATGTTTTGGATCTTGATGTTGACTTTGTCTAAGTCTGTGGTTGTGCAGTACCCAGCACTCTGGCCACACTCGCCCAGCTGGGAGAGATGTGAAAACAGCTGCCTGGGATCCTAAGGTCCAGGTCAAGTGACTTTTGTTATTTTGTCAGTCATTGTCATCAGAGGAAACCCAGGCCCTGAGCTTCCTACTGAGCCAGGCTGCAGCAAGATGGTGACAGTGAGGCCTTTCTGCAGGGAACATTTCATGTGGGCCTTTCCAATCACAGAATCCCAAGCAGACCTTGCTAAGGCAAAACAGAGGAGATATGAGCTCCCAGAATCTAAGGAACAGCAGGCTGCAGCCAGGCCTTGGGGACAGGCTGGAGGCAGATAGCCCAGCACCTCCAGGACCCTCTCTCCCTCTTCTCTGTGTGTGAGGACAAGCCCACTCTTTTACCTTACAGATTCATTTCTTCCAGGTATTGGAAATATAACCACTGAATACTCTTATGTTTTACTTCCACTGACGAGACACCATCCTGAAGCTATACCCAGGGGAGGTACTCATCAACCCAGGTTGGGTCAAGTGCCCACTTCTAGACTGTTGAGCCATGACTGGTGGCAGGGTCACAGGAGGAGAGAGGCTGTTCTAGAAGAAAGATGCTTTACAGACAATTCCAAGTATACAGCTCAGCTGGGCTTCAGGGCCACAATTTCTGGCTCAAATCCTAGCTTCACAATTTTTGAGCTGTGTGACCTTGGCAAGTTATTTAACCTTGCTGTGCCTCAAATTCCTCATCTGTGGCTTAGGGTTATCAAGAGGATTAAATTACGTATCATACGCACTGTGTGTGGAACAGTGCCTGGCACACAGTGAGAGCGTCATGCTATCTATTATTATTTTGTCAACTATAACCCAGAAAGGCAAGTCAGGAAAGTAAAGAAAAGAGAAGGTATTCCCAGGGGGACCACAGTGTGCAAAACCAGGTGACAAGACAGAGAAGGGGCTTCACAGAAGCATGAGAGATGCCACTGGGCTGGCGGTTAGGATTGATGGGTGGGGTACAGAACTGAGGCACTGGCTTAGATGGGGCCAGAAAGGTGAAGGGGAGGCCAGAGCACAAAGGACCTTGAAGGTCTTCTAATGAGTGGTCCAGCTCTGCCTCTGCCTTCAGGAGGGTACTGGAGCTCGAGACCGAGCTGGAGACCAAGCTCCACAGCTCCCTTCCTTCCTATCTCCCCAGCAGGCAAGTCTTCCTCACTAACCCCAGTGGGCTCCAAGTTGATCATTGCAGGGGAGTGAGGAAGAGCCGCTGTCACAGGATGGTTTCCTGGGAAACAGAAGATGCAGAGCAGAGATCTGTGGGCAGGAGGTTTTCTGGAGAGAACTCTCAGCATGGACACCTGTACAGGAGTGGCTGAGCCTGGGGGCATGGAGGGAGGAGCGGAGCTGTGAGTCACCACAGGGACCTTAGCCCACCCCACAAGAGCTCTGCCACTGGGTTAGCCCTGCGGAATTGTCCCAAGCTGAGCTAAGGGAATTGGGCTTTGTACCCACTTGCTGACCATTCACTGGATGTGCATTTCACCTTGGGCTGGACAGGCCAAGTGCATTTCTCAGAGACGAATCCAACTATGAGCTGCCAACAGCCCACACCCCCAGAAGCTGGAAAGGAAGGGGACTGGCCACACACCGGTGTCCACTGTGCTTTTATCTAGACCAGTGCTCAGCAAACTCTTCCTTAAAGGGCCAGGTAGTAAATATTTTAGGCTTTGAAGGCCAATAGTCAAAATCAGTTACTTTTATAATCATTGTAAATTCTTATCTTGCAGCAGGTCAGATCTGGCCTATGAGCCATAGCTTGAAGACCCCTCATCTAGATCTATTGTCCAAAATGGCTGCCACTAGTGGTGGCATTACAACAATAAGTTACTAACCCTTCTAAAGCCTCGGCTTCCCTGTACCTCACAGTGTGTATTAAACAAGAGGACAGCCTGGGCGAGGTGGTTCACACCTATAATCCCAACACTTTGGGAGGCCAGGATGAGTGGATTGCTTGAGCCCAGGAGTTCGAGACCAACCTATACAATATTGTAAGACCCCATCTCTAATTTAAAAAACAAAACAAGAGGATACAGGAAAAGCACATGGCACAGCAATTCTGGTCCTCCTGTCCCTTCTTCTACTACTTCCCATGGTCAGGTTCCTCTGAGCCTAGCTCAATGTCTTGTTGCCAGTAACTACCCAGTGAAGATTCTATGGCTTGTTAGAGCACGCAGGGAATTGACTCCTCGATGTCTGAAAAGAAATCAAAGCACCCTGAGAGCAACTGGGCCCAACAACATCACAGACTCCCTGCACTCTCCCACACATTTCCCCAGCATCCAGGTGATGCTCAACAGGAATGTGGCTCCCACTGGGACTTGAATGCCTTGGGGAGCATTTTGTGCCCAAGAAAGCCCACTAGTTCTACTTAGATAT
Source organism: Macaca thibetana thibetana (assembly GCF_024542745.1). Classification (NCBI taxonomy): domain Eukaryota; kingdom Metazoa; phylum Chordata; class Mammalia; order Primates; family Cercopithecidae; genus Macaca; species Macaca thibetana. Next base: position 119,475,089 of record NC_065586.1, on the reverse strand, counting down.
TAAAAGGAGTTACCACCATACCAAATGCACTGATTACCTAATCAATCTGAATACACTGAAGACAATTACATTTACAAAGCATTTCAAAATGCTTTGTAAAAATCAGCTCAGACAAGGTGTGTGGAATTTGGATGGGTACCTCTCCATGCCTGAGAAAACATACTTCCTCCTCCCTCCTCTGAGAGTGAAGCAAGTTTGCAGATCTCTAAATAGCCAATCTCCACCCCAACCCAGTGGGGAGGAAGCTGGCATTTCATGGTATCCAGAGGGCACGCTGAACAAGGTCACCTCTCCTTCATTCAGGAAGGCTGAGTAGTGGCTCTGCTTTTATTTAAAGGGGAAGGGGCTATGGATTGGGAACAGGAAGAAGCTGGAGAAGGATATGAAGCAAGTTTCTATTATTATTGTTCTTATTGTCAATACCTGTGAACTGAGTCCTACGCCACACTGAGTCCTGACCATGCCAGTTATCTCATAAGGAGGAGGAAGCTTTGGCTTCTTTACTCATCAGCTAAGTCATTGAAGGACAGACGCTACCACTGCTACTATCCCAATGGGCTGCAGTTGTGTGCTCACATCAAGAGACCTGCTCAGCTTGTTGCTTGCTGGTTGGCCTTACATATACTTCGTCTCATCTAGCCACCGAAGCAACCCCATGAGACACACAGCACTTTTCCACTTCCCAGGGGAGAGCCCTGGGTGAGGGGCAAGTGACCTGCCCGAGGCCATGCAGAAATTACCTTGCAAGAGTCAGGATTTCAACCCCAAACACTCTTCCTTGAAGTCAAAGTCCTTTCCACTATGCTATGATGCTTCAAGAAGTAAGCGTTAAGTCCCAGAGAAGCCTGAGACCTGGACAAAGTTCCTAGGATTTGAATAATGGGAAAGTTACCTCAGTGGTGAAGCTGAAGTGAAAAATGAAAAGTGGGGCTGCATGTGGGTGAGCGGGGTGCAATATCAAAGCTGAGATTCCACTTTCCACGAATCTTTTTCCTATGAAGACATGGGCTTGTCCACTGTAGGAAGACAGCTTCCAAGAAAGCCTGTATAGAGAAGAGTATCATTGGTCCAACAACTGACTGTTTGTCCCAGCCATGGTGTCCTCATGGTCAATGAGCCAGCAAAAGTTCTAGAAAAAAAGATTCTCTCCTTCTCTGGCACTGTAGAATTCTGCGATTATAATTCATTGACCATATTATGGTATCATTTCTGGCAAAGCAAAGCCTCCATTTACACAATTATTACTTATTCAGTAACCACTGACTATACACATATTAAGTGCCTGATAGTCTACTAGGCACTGGGGATACAAAAAGAAAGTAAAATTTTAGCCTCATGGAGCTCAAACTGTAATTGGAGATAAACATAGATATTGATATTCCAAGAGGAGAAGAGGGGAGAGGAGGGGAGAGGAGAGGGGTACAAAAACAGGAAAATGAATTCTCAACTCTCCTTTAAAAGAAATAGACCAGAGGATTAACTGCTTGTATCAGCCTTGGCAGATACGGTGGTGCTCAAAAAATAGTTCATCTGGTTCCTTACATTCCCCAGCTACCCTCATAGTTGGGAGTGGTCAGATGAATTGTTCTGGCTAATGTGTCACTTCTAGGCTGAAGCCTAGAAGAGCTGATAGGCAACCATCTCTCTCTGCCTCTACTGCCACAGCAAACACAACATTCCTGATGATGACATCTTAGCTACCCTGGGTCCCTGAGTGACTATATGGAACAAAGCCCTTTGATGACCCACAATGGACAAAGAGCCTGAGAGAGAAATGAACCTGTATCATGTTAAAGCCATTGAAACTTGGAGTTATTTTTTACTGAACTTTATCCAGCCTATTCTAACTCACACAGGTAGATTAGAAGACTAATCACACTTTCAACAGGAATTGATTTCTCTACATAAAAATATATGACATGGTTTTAATTAACCTTTTTTCTATATACAGTCTTGAAAAACTTAAGACTACACATTGTAAAATCAGTCAGTGCCCAAGTTGACTTCCATTTCCTACAATTTGGAATTCATACCATTTTTCATGAATTTGTTTTCCAAATGGTAGAGGAGCAAACCTCAGACAAAAAGAATTCTAAAGTGTAATTGGTAAGCTAAGAAAATACTGTCATGGAAAATACCACTTTTAGGAAACCAACAAAAGATAATGGAAATGCAGAGGCTGCGCATTGTCCTGTTGCCATGGTGAACGCAAGACTAACACGGTTCTAGATGCTATGATAGCAATGACAGTGATGGCTACTGAGACGTCAGCCTGCTAGCAATGTGGCTCAATCTTACCTTGGAAGGTCTGGAGCTTGATGATAAGAGGACATTGTTGCTGGAATCTGAAATAAGTCCTAGGGTACTGAACTAATTAATATGAGTTACTAATTTTTGAAAAATGGAATGAAACTGGGTGCGGTGGCTCACGCCTGTAATCCCAGCACTTTGGGAAGCTGGGGCAGGAGAATCGCTGGAACCCAGGAGGCAGAGGTTGCAGTAAGCCGAGATTGCACCACTGAACTCCAGCCTGGGTGACAGAGCAAGACTCCATCAGAAAAAAAAAAAAAAAAAAAAAGGAGGAGAAAGAGGAGAAAGAGAGGAGAAAGGGAAGGGGAGGGGACAGGAGGGAAGGATAACCAACTCCCTCACAAGACTAGGAGAAACATGGAATTGTTTCTCTGAATCATGGGCAAGCTCATCACTTCTGATGAGAAAGACATTTCAGCAACTTTGCTTCCTCATGAGTTAAGCAGCTAAAGAACAGATACCACCATCTCAGTAAGCTTGGGTTACAGGCTCAGGCTGACAGACCTGATCATATTAGTCACTGGTTGAGTAGGTTCATAGCTCAGCCCTGTGGGTGACGCAGAGCAGAGTAAGGAGGGGTAGGAAAGAAAAAATGAGAGGGTAGAATTCAGCCAAACCTAGTGGGTTTTTATCTCTCCCACAAGCTATTGTATAAATGAATGTGAATGACTGGTTATTAGACAGCAACTATCTAAATATATTCTGTTAAACCAATGCCTACTAGATGTCTACTATATGGTAAGAACTGTGCTGGACACTGGGAATAGAGAAAACAATCAAGACAGACATTGGTCCTAACCTCAGGGAACTTAAAGTCTCATTTAGTAAGCACCTGTTGTATACCTTATGTCATATACTGAAGCAGAGGGGATTTAAATAGTAACAACAACAACACTACTTTTGCCTCTTGAGGGAGTTACAATCCATGAAGGCCCTCAGGAGGCAACAGAAGACAGACATTGATAGTTGGGGACTCACGTAGATGGTCACTCCAGTCTTGGGAGTGAGGCATGGCCTCTCCCTTTCGTTTTGGAGGCTTCCAGCATTCCCCTCAAACTTAGACAATCCCTGACAGCTCATTCCTGCATCCTTTTGCTTATCTCCATCTTTGAGCGGGGTTTCCCTCCAAGTTACATCGTTACACCCAGTCTGAGTGCTGCTGCCTCTTGGAAAGTGCTGCTGCCTCTTGGAAAGTGCTGCTTTTTTTTCAGGACCCTCTGTCTTCTTTCCAGACTAAGAAATTCACGATTTTTTAATTCACATCACGCCAGCTCCTACAACGCAATCTATTTAACATGACCAATGCCTTTGAGTTTAGTCTCTTATCATCCCTACTGGGAGACTGCATTAAACACAGAGCTGAGTTTCTGGTGGGACACAGTGGCTCATGCCTGTAATCCCAGCACTTTGGGAGGCCAAGGCGAGTGGATTGCTTGAGGTCAGGAGTTTGAGACCATCCCGGCCAACATGGTGAAACCCCATCTTTACTAAAAAACTACAAAAAATTAGCCAGGCACAGGTGTGGCATATGCCTGTAGTCTCAGCTACTAGAGGGGCTGATGCAGGAGAATCACTTGAACCCAGGAGGGAGAGGTTGCAGTGAGCCAACTGCACCACTGTACTCCAGTCTAGGTGAGAGAGTGAGACTCTTAAAATAAAAACAACAAAAAAACAGAGCTCAATTTGTATCAAGAGCCTCAAAAATTTTCATACCTTTCAGTCTAGAAATTTCACTTCTGGGAATAATATTCCAAGGAAATTATCCTAAATACAGTTAAAAATATTTTTTGCCCAGATACTGATTGCAACACTATTTATGCTAGGGAATGATGAGAAAACACCTAAGTAAACACATCAGGGGTGATGGTTAAGTAAATTATAGGCTGTCCATACAATGGGATATGTTTTAGCCATTAAAAATGTGTTTACAAAGAAAAAGCTTTAATAAACAGATTAAATGTTATGCAATAATACCAAGGGGAAAAAAGTCATGATTTACAATGGTATATAGAGTTTGAACCCTACTATAAATTCCATAGGAGGAAGGAAATAAACTAAAATGTTAATAGTTAACGCTAAAAGGTTGAATATGGGAGATTTTTTTCTTTGTCATTCTTTTCTGTATTTGGCAAATTTTCTATAATAAGGATGAGTTAGCTTTATAATCAGAAAATTAACATTTTAAGAAAGTGATCAAACCAGCTGGATAGTCCTGATTTGTTGGGGTCTGTGGGTGGTGTCTGGTGGACCAAGTGCAGCTGTTCAAATGTGGGAGAGACAGCCTGTACAAAATATCACCAATATTCTTTAAACCGTTAAATACATTTTATAATTGCAATTGCTTCCTCTAAATTGGCTGTTTATTCTGTTAATGACTTTTTTTGTGAACCACTGTTTACAAATAAGGCAGATCGTAGAATCTGCTAGCAATTAGGGAATTGTTCTGGCCTCCTAATGAAAAATAAACACCATTAATTATGCCTGTCCTGGCTTCTACTCATGTTGGTTTTGTGTCATTTACTTTGGGAATGGATATTAACAACCCTTAAAAAATGTATTTCACCTACAGATTGTTCCTGGGCATCGTTTGCTAATCTCATGGCAAGGAGAAAATGTGATTAAGACCAGATGAAGGAAGACTTCCCCTCCTCCTCCATGCTGGCTGTCCTAAACAATGGTCTCCTGACAATCATTCTTGCTATCTTAGCTAATATACTTTGCATGTGCACATCAACTTCATAGGCCAAGTTAAAGCTTCATTCCTTGGACCAGAACCCAGTGGCTAAAGTTGTCTCAAACTGGGATGCAAAAACACCCTTACTCCCATCCTGCCTGGTCTGTGCAGAAGCCGTGGGTATATAGTAGAAGATATCTGACTGTGAGAGAAGTGAAAGTTATAATAAAATAAAATTACCCAAGAAAAATAAAAGCCTATATCCAAACAAAGAGATGTACACCAATGTTCATAGCAGCTTTAATTTGTAATACCCAAACTAGATACAAATCAAATATCCATCAAGAGATAGACAAATTGTGATATATCCATATAATGGAATATTACTTAGCAATAAAAAAGAACTACTAATACACACTGCAACAGGAATGAATCTCAGAATCACTATGCTACATGGAAGAAGCTAGCCAAAAAGGAATCCATACCATATAGTTCCTTTTATGTTAAATTCTAGAAAATACAAGCTAATCTTTAGTGACGGAAAACAGATGGGGGTTCAAGGAGACGAGGGAGGGGCTACCATGGGGAGATAGACATGTTCATTATCTTGATGGCACAGATAAATTTAAGGTTATATACATATGTCAAAACTTACACTTTAAGTAGAGGCAATTTATTGTTACATCAATAAACTTGTTTTATAAAATGTAATGAACCACATCATATTTTTCTTACAAAATTGGTCACAATAATTTTATTCATAGCAAAAGGGTTCTACCATTAATAAGTAACCTTCATTTTTAAAAATTAGAAAAGTAAATAAAATAGAAAGTGGTCAGGAAAAAACTAATGCTCTTGCACATGGGATGAGTGGTTTAAGTATAATTTTGGCTGAGTGGCTGGTTCACATGCCTTCCATGTATGTTATGTAATATTTTTTATGTGTCAAGTATTTCATGATGCAATATATGAGATTCTGATTGTGCAGCATGAGAAATGTTTAGTCTATAAATCATGGCCCTAGATAGATAGCAAAAATGAGGAAAAGCAATGCACAAAATAGAACATTTGAGGCCAGAGAATCACCAACAACCTCACATGCGTTTTCCTGGGTCTATACTAATGGCTGATGCTCATTCAGAAGCCTGGAAGACTGTTCTAAAAGCTAAAGCTCAGCTGAAATAAAGGACTGCTTCCAAACTTTTATCTTAAGATGAGGTGGTCTCACCCTCTGGAGGTGCATTCAGAGCTGCACAAAATCACCCTGAGTGCCATGCCCCCATCATATGGACCCAGGTCCAGGGAAGGCCCAGTCTCCTTTTCTTGCTCCAGTGAGCCCCTCCCTCCCTTACTCTGGAGCATCTCCCTATATACCCGGCTCACCCAGACTGTCCTCACCTGGTCCACCCCAACTACTACTCCTTGGGAAACCTTCTTGACTCCCAGCCAGGACAAGGCACAGATCTACACCTGCTCTCAGTTTCTTGCTTTGCTTTTGTGTCTTGTGGCCCAATCCCATGAAAGGCCCTGTGCCTCAGGACCTGATCTCAACCTCCCCTGGGAATAGGAACCCTGAGACAGCAGAGCTTCCTTCACTGTGCCTCTTTGGTGCCTGACAGACAGTGTGCACTCAAGAAGCTGCAGGACGAGTGAAACAAGAACCCACCCAAGTTCCTGGAAGGGCCAGTGAGGAAGGGGTGGGTTTCAAAGAGGCATGACATCACCTTGAAGTATAAAGAGGAGTAACATGAGAAAAATGGGTGACCTTCTAAGGACAGGCTGATGCAGAAGTTCTTTATTAGGTCCCTCTGCGAAGAGCTGGGGATGAATATGCTAGAACATTCTAGCACTTCTGGACTTTGCCTTCATGCCCCCCTAACAGTGCAGAACACATGGATCACTAGTGGGCAATTCGCAATAGGTCATTTTGCAAACAAGTGCCCTCACCTGCTAAACCACTGATGTGCATATACAAAAAAAAAGGGGGGGAGAAGAAAACACTAGCTAAATTAGCAAGAGCAATGGTCAGGAAACCAAATAGCAATTAAGAACCTAGACTTTGGGTTCGATGCACTTGTGTCTGAATCCCACTCTGCAGTTTACCAGTTAGATGTCTGTATTAGTGAGGCTAACAGCTATAACAAGCAGCTTGCAGGTCTGAGGCTTAGCACAGTAAAGGTTTATCTAATCCACTTAGTCCTCAGAAGCAGGCCCCCCATGCTGTAATGCAGGATCTCTGCTTTTTCCATCTGAGGGCATTTCCAGCTTCTAGGGCTTCCTTAGAGTCATTCCCCAAATTCAATCTGTTGATGACTGAAGAGAGTGTGGAAGATTGCACAGGTGTTTTATGGCCAACCCTGGAATGATGAACATTGCTTCTGCTCTCATTCTGTTGACCAAAATGCAGGAACATAGACCCAACCTAACTGTAAGGGAGACTAGGAAGAGTGGCCTTCCTGTGTGTCCAGGGAGAAGAAACAGGATTAAAGAATGTACCAGGTTAAATAGTATCTCCCCTAAAATGTGTATCCTTTCCAGAGCCCTGGAAGGTGATATTATTTGGAAATAGAGTAGTAGCAGGTGCAATTAGTTTAATTAAGATGATGTTATCCTGGAGAATGGGGGGCCCTTAATCCAATATAACAACCGTCCCTATTAGAAGAGGAGAGACACAGAGACAGACACAGATGGAAGACGACCCTGGGATGACAGAGGCCAAGATTGGTGTGATGCTGCCACAAGCAAGGGAGGCCAAGGATTGCCGGCAACTGCCATAAGCTAAGAAGAAGCCAGGAAGGATCCCCTCACAGAGCCTTTGGGGAGGGTATGGCCCTGCAGACACCTTGCTTTCTAACTTACAGTCTCCAGAACTGTGAGCGAACACATCACTCTTGTCTTAAGCCACCCAGCTTGTGGTACTTTTTCATGGCAGTCCCAGGAAGCAAATACAGTGAGCATTTCAGTGCCTGTAGACTATGTCCTTCTTTAAGCCTCAGTTTCCTCATCTGTAATGTGGGCATAATAATGATAATTAACCAATAAGTTTCTCAGAAAATTAAATGAGATGGAGTGTGAAGTGTTTAACACACTGTCTGAACCCTAAGTGCCTGAATTAGTCCATTCTCGCACTGCTATACAGAACTACCTGAGATTGGGAAATTTATAAAGAAAAGAGGTTTAATTGACTCACAGTTCTGCAGGCTGTACAGGCTTCTGCTTCTGCTTCTGGGGAGGCCTCAGGAAACTTACAATCATGGCAGGTGAAGGGGAAGCAGGCACATCTTACACGGCTGGAGCAGAAGGAAGAGAGTGAAGCAGGAGGTGCTACTCACTATTTTAAACAACCAGATCTTGTGAGAACTCAATCACTATCATGAGAACAGCATGGAGGAAACCACCCCCATTAGCCAATCACCTCCCACGGGGCTCCTCCTCCAACACGGGGAATTACAATTCAGCAGGAGATTTGAGCAGGGACACAAATCCGAACCATATCAGTGCCCGATAGGGATACCGTGATAATGACTGTTGCCAGGTGGTTTGGAGGTAAATATTGTGGCCTGTGGACTTGCCTATTGGCTGGCAGAAGAATCTAAGACTCAGCATCCTGAAAAAAACTGCAAAGTGGAGAGAATGAGGGATTATGGACGTAAAGGCTGGGGTAGAGCCCAGCTGTGACTCATGTACCTTGTGCTGTTGATTGGGAAAATCCAAGCATTTCATCTGTGAAAATGGCTAAATAATAAATGCCTGGGAAAATAATAAATGCCTGCTCTACTTATTTCAAGAGGATGTTTGGTGTGTGAAATGAGATACAAAACTCCCACCCTAAAAGTACAGCTGATGAAAAGCAAAGAATTGTCTCCGAGATGAACTTCATTAGGGGTCAGGTTCTGAAAGGCTGTGTGGGGCTCTAATCACCTAGAGCCAACCACAGCCTTGGAAAATCCATTAGTGGGCACCTGTTGGACGCCAGTATTCTGTCTCTCAAAATCCGGCCCTGCTGGGTTTCCTCCAGCTAAGTTGAGCACCCAGTTGACTTGCATTTAGGAGCAATGTTGCACAACTCTCTTTAAACCATAGAATCTCACTCAGCATGGGGAGACGCCCCCTACTGGGAGGGCCAGACAGCACAGCACACAGGAATGGAGACAGGGTGGGAATGTCAGGTTCACTGCTTCCATCCCATATGTACTCTAAGGAGGAGACAGAATCAGTCCGTCTCTCTTTCTCTTTTCATTTCTCTTTCTCTTTCTCTTTTTATTTCTCTTTCTCTTTCTCTGTTTCTCTCTCTCTCTCTCTTTCCTTCCTTCTCTTAAGGACAAGCAATTTGAATCACATAAATTATAGGACATAAAGTACAGTAGTCCACTATCCTTAAATATTTAGTGGTTATCATCTCATTTGCATTCCTTTGTTAGAAAGAAAATTCAGCAGACACCATTTTGATGTGAAGGGTAATCCATGGAATTTCTACACCCTCCCTGGCAGCCAGTTGAGCACCTAACCCTCCACAAGTTCAGTAACTAAGAAATCTGGGTTTTGCCTGCAAGGCAAAGGCGTGGAGCAGCGGTAGATACATGAATGCAGAATTCGGGGGAAACTGATGGCTGCAAACTCCCCCTGTTCTCTCATTCTGAGAGCAGACTCCTAAACATTGGGGTACGTCTGGTGCATCCTTAGCCATTGGCTAAATTCTCAAAGGGGCTGCTTGTGTGACAGCTACACCCCTGAAATTTACAATCTTTTTCCAGGGCCATGGGTACAATTTAACTACAAATCCATTATCTTGTGGACCTTTCAAATGAGTTAAAATCTGACCACACCTCAGCACCTGTTAAACTCCATACTGGCTTCTGTGCTGGGGTGAAGTCAGCAGCTGATGACATCTCCATCATCACAGGCAACTCTTTGTCTTCCCACTAATAGCGTTGCAGTGACTTTCATAGTTGTGACCTCAACTTTGGATCAAATGGATTACTAATGTGTATTTATACAGTTTCTGAGCGATCAGAATGGATTTTATGACAGCAGATATTGAGACCCAAGAGCACAGCATCAAGGGTATTCAAAAAGACATTGATCACCAAACTCCAGTCACATCATAAGTGCCTGGATGATACTGAGATTAATTCCCAGCTTCCTGCATCCCAACCACACACTGTTTCTGACCTTAGCTGCAGGTTCAGTTGACACTCGAGCCAGTAACACTGTCAGAAGCAGGTGGCGAGCACATCACTTTGCTATAACAACAACATTGGAAATCAGACAGAGCTGCTTTTTAAGATGTGCTTTTTATCCAAGTTCGATATTTTTCCTGAGCGTGCTGTTGATCAATTCCTGAGAACTCCAGAACTCTCAAGTCTCATCAGTACAACCAGGCTACAATCAATGAATATAATCAAATAAGGAAGACCTCACGAGCCCAGCACATGACTCTGGCTAGCTAGAAAATTGGAGGGCAAAAAGAAAAGCGACAAGGTGATATGCAGAGAAAATAAATTTGTTCTCTTGGTGAAACTGGAGAGAAATTTGACCTTCGTGTTCAGGCCTCAAGTGAAGAACAGATCCCAGGCAGAAGGCAGCCCACACCACTGGTCAGGTGTCTGCACAGGCAGCTTCACCGAAGGGCTATTTAAGTAAGACAAAGTTGAGCAAGCACCTCTGACCACCTTCAAGATCCCACAGGTGCAGTGGACTCCTGGGCCACTGGGAGACTAAAGGGAGAAGCATATGTCTGATCAAGGAAAAAAATGTTCATGGCTACAGACAAGAGAATCTGGTAGACTAAAGTTACCCTGAAATTCTGGGGTTTTAAATAACACACACTCACTTAAGATCTGGCATATGTATTACAAAAGACTAGAGCTTCTGGCCAGGAGTCAAGAACAGCCTGAGTCTGCCCCTGACGCCTAATTACAAATTGGACTGCAGTCGGGGATGGAGGTTGGCTATTTGGCTATAGAAACAGTCATGAACTGCTTTGCAAAAACTGAAATAGAATAAGAAAAATACAATAGGATTCCCTAAGAAAGTGTAGAAGTTGGAAAGAGGCTTTGAGATCATCCACTCACCTCCCACTTTACTTCCCCTTTCTGGCTCCTTCCATCCCCACCATCCCTCCACCTCCTCGGAAGCCTGAGTCCCAGACAATTAAGCCATGAGTCCAAGTTCATCCAGCTGAAACACAGGAAGGGCTGCAGCTCGAACCGTGCTGCCCGTACTCCTGGGGTGCGGTGCTTTTCATTCCATCAAATTTGCTTTGGGGGAAAAGTTTTTTTTAATGACAAATGGGCTCTATGCCTTATAAAAAGGCTTCCCCACAGGACTTCCTTAAAACGTCATTTGTCCTAAATATATTTATAGCACAATTTGGTTTCTTAAAAAAACTGTTCTCATGTCATGAATAGATCCATGGCAAAAAGCAAGGTCTTTTTGCAGAAAACAAAGACTGCTGACATCCTGACCTTGTCTAATGCAAACCTTTTAATTTTGACATAGAGCATCTTGACACTTCACCTCTACCAGGCATTTCCAGTCTGGTTGCTCATCAAAACCATTTGGGGGCTTGCTATTAATAAGAATCATAGATTCCTGAACTCCAAGCCAGGCCTGCTGAATCAGAATCTATAGGAATGGAGTCCAGGAATTTATATTTTAGAATCTTCCTCAATGACTCAGATGCAATCTGACACTCGTTCAGTGACCACTATTTAGGAACTACTATGCATATCATAGAAGATACCAGAGTGAAACTCGCTATTGCACTACAGTAGGTTACCCTAAAAGAGGGTGCCTCATTGACCCAGCCATCAGTGAATTTGTTATGATGACTGAAGAGAGGGAGAAAAATATCGTTTTATCCCCCAAGTGGCCTGTTTAGTTTCTGACTGTACCCTGCTCCAGATGTTAAACATCTTTAAAACATCATGTATGCATCCAGTTTCTTCCTGAGACTGGAATTCAGTGCAGAGGTTTCATGCAGGAAATATCGAGGAATCCAGTGCAGAGGTATCATTTGTCGCTAAACCACATGTCTTTAATTTCAGGGACATTCTGCTCTCATCCACATTTACCATCTCTTCCCAGGCACTCGGAGGCCTCCCTCCAAAGCCCCCAAGCTTTGTTGAGGTTGGGAAGGGAACACTGAATTTTATTTTAAATCTCTTTCAGCTTTCCTCTACTCTCCTCAAAATAACAATTGATCTCTAAGGAGTGCAGGTATTGGCTTAACTCGTTCTGAATTACTCTAATCTGGAGTGACTCTTTGTCACTCATCATTTTACAGGAAGCAAGCCACACACCTATTATCCTGTTATCTCCTCCCAGAAAAGAACATTCTAATGGGAACTTGCTGTTCTGTTGCGCCACCACCCTCAGCAACCAGGCTTCAGAGCCCCTGCTAGGAATGTTATGGGGACTGAAGGTTTCAGAGTCCCCCTACCCCTTACACAGACGAAGGGAGAATCAGGTTTCTCACCACTGGCCACAGCAAGGTGGCCACAGACCCTGCACTTCGAGTAGAAGGGGCCTGCCTTTGGGAGTCAGGCAGACCTGGGTTCAGATCACAGCGTTGCTACTGGGTCCCATGGATAAAATGAAGGATGACACTCATTTTATCTGTCTAGTCTGGTTCATGCTCTGTAAAATGGAAACAATGTCACCTCTGGTACTGGTGTTAGGGGATGTATATGAAGAGACAGGTGACGATTTTGAAAATAATGTAGCTCTATATTAAAACGCTGTGGTTTGCATTACATTTAATTGGGAGAACAAGATAAAACAGGATGCTCACTTAAGTTTTAAATAAACAACAGATGATATTTCATTATAAGTTTGTCTCATGCAATATTTGGCACAAACTTATAACGAAGAAATTATCCCTTGTTTTTCAGAAGTTGGAGTTTAACTGGGCTTCCTGTACTGTTACTTGCTAAATCTGGCAACCTTAATTTTAATGGAATATTTTGTCAACAGAGATGAATTAAAATCCTAGACAAAAGAATTGCTGACTTAAAAAAACAACAACAAAAAAAAAAACAGCTTTATTGAGATAAAATTTATCTACCATATGATTCACTCAAAACAATGTTCTTAGTATAGCCTTACATAACCATAACCATAGCCTGAGTTTAGAACATTTCCATAACCTGACAAAGAAACCCAATACCCATGAGCAGTTACTCCCAGTCACTCCCACCTGCCACCCCCAGCCCTGCAAGGAATCTACTTTCCATCTCTACAGGTTTGTCTATTGTGAACACTTTGTATGAGTGAAGTCATTGAGTATATGGTATTTTGTAATGTCTTCTTTCACTCTGAATAACTTTTTCAAGTTATTGTCATAGTGGTGTTGCTTAGATCAGTTTTCTGTTACTTTTTATTGCCAAATAATATTCCATTGTATGAATAAACCACACTTTGTCCATTAATCAGATGATGGGCACTTGGGCTGTTCTGCTTTGCAGCTACTATAAATAATGCTGCTATGAACATTCATGGACAAGTTTTCATGAGGACATATGTTTTCATTTCTCAGTTATATACCTAGGAGTGGAATTGCTGGGTCACATGGTAGCTCTATTTAACTTGGAATTGCCACACTGTTTTCCAAAGTAGCTGCAGGAATGCATGAAGGTTGCAATCTCTCCACATCTTCATCAACACTTACTGTTGTCTATCTGTTTGGTTCTAGACATCTTGTGGGTATGTAGTGGTATCTTACTGTGGTTTTGATTTGTATTTCTTTAATGACTAACAATACTGAGCATCTTTCCATGTGCTTACTGACCATCTGTTTATCTTCTTTGGAGAAATGTCTACTCAGATCCTTTGCCCATTTCTAAGATTGCATTATTTGTCTTTTTATTATTGAGTTGTATAGTTTTTATATATTCTGTATACAAGTCCCTTATCAGATATATTATTTGCAAATATTTTTCCCATTCTACAGATTGTCTTTCCACTTCCTTAATGATGTTACTTGTGGTACAAAAGTTTTTAATTTTTATGAGTCCAATTTGTCCATTTCTTCCTCTTGTTGCTTGTGCTTTGAATGTCATATCTAAGTCATTGCCTAACCCAAACCATGAAGATTTACTCTTTGTTTAATCTGTTGACAGGTTTTCAGGCTATTTCACTTACACTGGATTTAGAAACCTCTTTGTTCCTAAATGCTTGGAGGGAAAATGAGGAGGTGGAGTGGAGTGGGGAAGAGATGTATGTGTGACTTATAAATAAAAACAGATATTGAAATACAAAGTAAATGCCCCTCCAACTTACTCACCCAACAATAATCTTCATTGTGATTTCCAAATGATCTTTCCACTACAAAAGTTAACCATAAAAATACCCCTAACATATCCAACATCCCCCTTCCCTCTATCAGCCCCTGGAACTGGCCGGACTGCATACCGTGAGGCTAGTGCGAAGAGTTTCTTGCCAAGATGACAAGAGGGGCTAAGACTGGAGAGATTAGTAAAGTCAGAGCTAGGAGAGTTGAGGTCCAAATGCCAGCAACAGAAAGCGTGCCTAACACATTGAGAGCAGAGGGGAAAAGGAAGCAAAAGCAAAGAGAGAGGTTCCAGAGTCACAAAGCCAAGGGTTTAGGACTGTGGGACAAGATGAAGTGGAAGAAAGTTAGAATCAGTTGTAGAGAGATGAAGGGTATTGAGAAGGAGGTAGTGAGTAACTGAAGCAATGGTCTGAAAACCCCAGAATTCAAGGCTTCCTGGCCTATGGATCATCAGAAATGTAAGTCAAGAGTAGGTCAGTCCACTTTCAGGAAACAGGCGTGGGACGGGAGAATAGGGAGCATCAATAGCCACTGCTCTGGAAAGCCACCATTCCTTTAGATCAGTTACTTTATCTCCTAAGTAGTCTCATGAAGGAGTCAATATTGTCTTGCCTATTTTCTAGATATGGACACTTCATCCCTGGAAAATGTATGCATCTAGACTTCTATTTCCAGCAATACAAAAACTAGTATTATCCAAAGTGCTGTCCTGCTGCACTTATTTTATGGTATATTTGTAAGAAATAAGTTTAATGTCCAAGGACCTCCTCCTCACCCCAAAGAAAAACAAACCTGAGCTAAAGAAAATCTGCATTAAGCAGATGGAAAGATGGGGTTGCACTGCGTACAAATGTCAATATCAGCTCTGCAACTGAGACACTAATCCCTGGACCATCATCAAGGTGGAGGAGCTAAGCCTAAAACTACCATATTAAATTACAGACCCTCAACAGTCTAAAGTGATCCCACATTCGTAGCCCTTTGTAGGTCCCAGAAAGAAATCTAATACAAAGACTTTTTGGAGGAAAGCATTTAGATCTATAGGATTCCTACCAATTAAGCACATACAAATATGGCCCCATAACAAAAGACCACCAAATACACAAGAAAACAAGTCACTATCCCTTAAAGTTAGCAAACACATCCAACAATAAACTTGGACGGCCAATATTTCAGAAATTATCATTACTAGTTAGATAATATGAAATAATGTTGCATTAACTGTTAAAGGAAATTAAAATTGGCATTACAAAAATAAGCAAGCAACAAAAGACCATCAAAATAAGCAAAGATAGCTGAGAATAACCCAATAGAACTTCTAGGAATGAAACTATTGCTGAAATCAGAAATGCAATGGATGAGTTAAATAATGGATGAGACCCAACTGAAGAGATATTAGAGAATTGGAATGCAGAGCTGAAGAAATTACCTATTAGTGTAGCACTTGAGTCAAGGAGATGGAAAATATGAAAGAGAAGTTAAGATCTATGAAGGCTAAAATTAAAAGTTCTAAATCACATCTGATAAAAATCACAGAAGGAAAGAATACAGAAAATGGACTTTTTTCAGAGAACAATGGCCAAGAAATTTCCCAAGCTGATAAAAGAAATGAATCCAAAAATCTAGGAAGTATAAAGGAATAACAGATATGTGTAGGTATAGTACATTGAAACTGCAGAACACCAAAGACAAAGACGCAAATTAAAAACAACCAGAAAGAAAAGACAGACCACCCACAAAGACATTAAAGTGACAGCAGACTTCTCAACAATGGTAATAACAACCAGGAAACAGTGGAACCATATCATTTCAGTACTGAGAGAAAATAAACGTTAACCTAAAATTTATACCCAGCATGGTTTGAAACAAAAAGTGATTGCATAAAATTTTATAAACAAAAAATAAAATGCTTGCCACCAACAGATCTATAGTTAGTAAAATAACATTTAAAAGACATTCATCAGAGAAAAAAATAAAAGATAAGAGAAAATGTGTCTATACTACAAGAAGAAACTGTGAGCAAATCAAATGGAAAATATACAGGTAAATCTACACAAATTTCTATTTTAACTAAATACTGAACTAAAATACTAAAAAATCACAACCTGTAAGTCATAAGTATGAAGTATGGAGGGAACTGCCTGGGGGTTAAAAAGTTTTCTAAAGTCTTATGTTCTTCATTAAAGATTTTGTTTAAAATGCACGTAGATGGTAAACTAGGATTGTCCTGAGAAAACACCTACTGCCCCAGCATAAATATTAGCAGCCCCTTTTACTCTCAAAAGTGTCCTGGATTGAACAATAAGTTATATTGTCATCCTGCCTATGACATGATAAACCCTCTCTTGGGTACATGTCTTTGTATGTGTGTACTGGGAGATGTGTGCAAAAATGTTCAACAAGAGGGACACTGCTTAGTGGTGTTTTGTAAGCTGTTTAGTCTTCTCATAAAAGGAAATGATGGAGATTAGGGAAACATGGAGCTCTTTGCAGTCATGATTAAGAATGGGAGCTGGAAAGTGAGCCTGCCTAACTTTTCATCCCAGCACCACCACTTCCCAGCTCTGAGCCCATGGTCAAGTTGCCAAACCTCTGTAAGCCTCAGTTTCCTCACATGGAAGATTTGGGTGATAATAACCTACCATGCAGCATTGTTGGGAGGTCCATTAGCATTCATAACAGAAACTAACATTTAATCAACACTTCCTATAGCCACATGTCTGCTATGAGTTTTATGTATATCGCTCATTTAATCCTCATGATGACCTTGAAGGTGGGTATTATTATTATTATTCCCATTTTATAGGTGAGATACCTGAGGCCACATTGAACAACCTATCCAAGGTCACAGAACAAGCACATCTTGGGCCAACACAAAAGCTGGGCATCCTGACAGGAGTGTGGGGCTCTTGGCCACAGAGCCTGGTGTGCCATGAGTGCTCAGTACCTGAGTGAGTAAATGGTGGTGATGAAGATCTTGGTGGTGGTGCCATTCCTATCAGATCAACAGGGGGCAGCAAGGATGGAGGCCTGTAGACCCTCTGGAAAAGGTGACACTGGTGCCCACTGGCACCCAATACATTCTCTAATGCTGCCGGGCTTGAAGCACAGTGTCCCCTCCAGTCAGTTGCGGGTGGCTCCATATTCCAGCTGTGCTTGGAAATACCTTCTGGGGGGCTTTTCAAACACTGCACACTACCAAGATCCTAAGCCAGTTCCCCGGTTTCACAGAAACGTGTGCAAGCCTGAAGGAAGAGACAGGAGTCTCTGGTTTGGCTTGTGTTTTCAGGCATGGTTTACTGTTCATCTTCAGGCAGGGAAACCAACGTAAGAAGCAGATGAGAGTCCAGATGAAATGCTCACTTCTACTTTTTCAGTCAAGCACTAGAACGAGTGTCTAAGGGCTCCCATAACATCACCGCCTGGACTGACCTCTGTGTGGCCTTGCCCGTGGCCTTATTCCTCTTTGAATCTTGACTTTCAGTTCTTTCAACAAACCAAATAATGAGAGAAGTGAGCTATCATCTTTACAGATGAGAAAACAGAGATTCCTCCTGAGGCAAAGGAGCCACAAAGGAGGAGAAGGGGAACTGGGAGCTGGAAGGGGATGGAGGCCTCAGGGACCAGGTGACTTTGCTCCACACAAAAGGTGACATAGCCTAGGAAGTTTCATGAGCAGGAGAGAGGCAAGAAGTCCTTGTCATAGTAAAATGTGGGGTTGGGGGAGAATAAGGAACGTCCTTCCCTGTTTCCTTCTGTCTTCCCTCCCTCCTCCCTCTCTTCTTCCCTCCTTCTCTCCCTTGATTCCTTGGGAGGGCAGGGTGGATGCTGATCCAGGCCCTGGGAATATCCTGGGAACAGGCCAGCCGATTCTATGCTCTGAAGGAATGTGAGAGCCTGCCCCACAAATCGCAGTGGAAGCTGCTGAGAAGACAGCCCCTCACTTCAGCCTCTGCAAGGCCCCACACATCACATACAGGTGCCCTGGTGTTAGGTGCTGAGCCTAACGAGGCACTAGTCAGGCCTCTGCCGCTGGCTGGGGGTCCAGCCCCAGTTTCAGAGCTATCAAGGCTCAATAGCCTACGTGTGCCACAGCTCCAAAACCCAGCCTCACGGACTTAGGATCCAAGATTTTTTGCATCTTTTAGGTTTAGACAGACCCAGACTCCTGACCTGTATTTTTCTTGCTCTTGGGCCTGGCACCACTTTCCTCCATACAAAGCTATTTACCAGGAGCTAAACGAAAATGATCTCTCCAATTTGCAACCACGCTGCCTGGCTTTCTGATGTTAAAAGGCCTGATTTGTTAAAGCCTCAAACAAACATATTGCCTACATGGGTTTTGTTTCCAAAAGCTGGTCTAGTTCTCCCAGGCAGAGCTGATGAAAAGGAGGTATGGGGACCCATGCCACCCCTCTATAGAGGACCCCTATAAACTCACGTGCTGCCTGACCTTGGGCATTTAGCAGGAGGGGCTCTGTGACTGTGCCTCAAATCCTTCCAGGAAGTCCCACCAGCTTCGTCTGCCTGGTCTCCCGTGACACCCCAATGCTTTCAGGCAACTCCCAGGCTGGAACTCACTCAGCCAACCCCTGCATGCTGAGGCCTGTCATGTGCCAGGCATGTGCTAGGAGCTGGAGCAAATTAGACATGGCCCCTGTGCTCCCTGTACTTCCATTCAGGGAGGGAGAGCGATGTTAGCTCAAATCCTAATGGAAGTACTCACCTCCAACTGTAATATTCCATCCTTAACCAAGAAAAATGCAATATTATAGGAGGAGGTGGGAGAGGACCCTGACAGGGTCTGGGAGGGCAGAGCAGGCTTTTCTGACCTCTGAGCTGAGAGTAGAGGGATGCATGAAGAAGGCAATGCTGCTGGGGGTGGAGTCAGGGGCAAGAAGGATGTTTTACGGGAGGGAGCTGTATGTGTCAAGGTTCTGAGGCAGGAGGGAGCACGCCTATGCGGGGAGCAGACTGCCTAAGGCCTGGAGTGGAAACTGAGGCTGGAAATGGGGCAGCAGTTGGTCCAGAGCCCCTGCCTACCTCAGCGACTGTGCCCACAGTGCTCTCTCCACCCTGCACACCTGGTGCCCGCAACTCCATGCACCTCCCTTCCCTTCTCTTCCTGCCCTATCCCATATCCCTCCCTCTAAGAAACCTCCCTCATTCCCATACTTGTAAACATCCACTCCCTGCTCTGAGCCCTCTCCTGATATGGAGACACCAACAAGTCCACAAACCCAAGTTGGGCCTCCCTACTCACCTGACTGTGCCAGGGAGATGCCCAGACAAAGGGGCCCAGTCGCTGCCACAGCGGGGGCACCAACACATCATGACTGCGAACAGGTGATCGGTGCTGGCTTGAAGGTATGCAGGTTGCCTTCCTCTCCCCAGTGGAGGCACCAAATACTCCCTGAGCCCCTACTCCACCCTGGGCATGACTCTAAGTCCTAGGGACGCAGGCGCGAGCTGAACAAGCCTATTCCTGCCTTCATGGGGCTTGTGCTCAAGAAGAACGGGCAGAAATAAACAAATGTGTCTGATGCCAGGTGTCGGTAGAAGATTGAGAAACAAAGCAGGTTACTGAATAGGGCGTGCCGGGTGAGTGCGGTAGAATGGGCTTTTTATTAGAGAACATGGACTGTCTTCTGACAAAGCACCAACAAGACAGAGTCTTTCCATAGTGAGGGGCTGAGTTGTGAGAATACCTGGGGGTGGAGCAGTGCAGGCAGAGGGAGAGGCAAGTGCAAGGCCCTGGGACAGGCCAGAGTGCAGCACGCCTGAGGGGTGGCATACATTTGGAATGAAGTGCAGGGGGCAGGTTAGGAGAGGAGGCTGGGGAGATGATGGAGGGTATCTCAGGATTGTACCCCACATTTAATTTATAGAGGCAATTGAGTGACAAGATAGAGAGAACCATGAGGGGAAGGACTGGATAGGGCCAGGACACAGAAGGAGTGAGGCAGAAGCCTAGGCCAGCAGAGCCCTCATTGTGGTTTCCTCGGGAAAGCCCAGGCCAGGCAGAGGAAACAGCCCAGGACCGGCTAGTCTGAATCGTGTCGGGGGAGCTCTGGGCTCTGGGGTGGTCTCTAGATGCTCGGTACCTGGTTTAGGGGTGGTTTAGGGCAGGGGAAATATTGGTTAGTGTGTGAGTGAGATAGGGGAGGTGAGTGGAGAGTGGGCCCTGGACTGGTTGGTTACATGTGAGTGGTGGGCTCGCAGGCAAGTTGCTTGCTGGCCAGCAAGGTCCCCAAGATGGCAAAGCATCACAAAATATAGGAAATACCAAACATGATTCATACGGGGGTCCAGACCGTGCAGGGCCTCACAGGCCACGGGAAAGAGCTGGAATCCCCTCTCAAGGATATAAAGGCCTGTAGATGGGGAGATCTACCTGGGAGTGGCTGAGAAGCTACGGAAAGAGGCTGCCTGCGAGCTGAGTCCAGAGACAAGGGCAGGGAAGGGAGGTGCAGGAAGAGAGGGTAGTGGGAACAAGGACTCTAGGGCATGACTGTGCATCAGGAAGGGTGAGGGGTCTCAGGGTGGGTGGTCAGGTCAGCAGTGGGAAGTGGAGGCAGGAGCTGGGTTGCAGAGGGCTTGCCTGCCTGGAGGGTCATGGTTGAGATTGAAACCATAGCGCTGAGGCCCAAGAATTAGCTGCCAGAGGTCCCCAGGCTGGAGAGTGGCTGATCAGCTCTTTCCACTGTAGGTTATGATTCTTTCTTTTACGTTCTGTGGTTAAGCTATACTTTCTCCCTCCAGGACCCTGAGAATTCCTGAGGCCAGAGTCTGCTCTTGTCTCAACGTGAATCCCCCTTAAACCAGGCCCCGTGCTGTGTGCTTTACACGCATCAGGTCACATTGTGTCACTTCAGCACCTGCCAGCCCTCTGGGATAGGTGCAGTCTCTGCCTTTATTGAAGGTAACTAAAGCTCAGAAGTAAATCATGTGCCTAAGGGCATGAAGCTAATACAACATGGAGTCAAGACTCAGACGCACCCAGTGGTGTCCCCATGAATGTTTAGCCAGTTCTCCAGGAAAAGAGAACTGATTGTTAATGTTTGTCAATTTCTGTGGCATAAATACGCCCACCATGGCTGATTCCAAGCTGCCAGCATGAGCCCATGGAAGGCGGAGTTGGGGAGCAACCATTAAACAGTATTTCCACCAGGAGGATATTACAGACATAAATAACCTTAAAAGCATAGATCAAGAGTTGGCAAACTTGGCCTGGGCTATGGGTCAAATCTAGTGCTACATGTTTACAAATAGTTTTATGGGAGCACAGCCATGCCCATTCTTTTATGGCTCCTTTTACCTTAAAACAGCAGAGCTGAATAGTGTGTCAGAGACCAGAAAGCCTAAAATACTTTCTATCTGCGCTTTCATAGAAAAACTTTGGAAACCTCTGATACAGATGGTAATACAATGTTATAAAATAACTAGGAAATGATGAGTTTTGAGTATTTATTTTCTGTTTTTGATATAATTTATTTAATTGGAATTTTCTACAATTTCATTTTTAATATGTATTTAAAAACCAGCTGCAAAACACCTACAAATTTACTTTTGCAGGCTGGAAGGATCCCACTCCAGCACACCACTGAATTATGTCTGCCTCCAAATCATGTGCTCTTTTCTTGACACATTTTCTCCATGAATGAATGAGTGAATGAATGAGTGAAAGCACGCATGCATGAACAGACAAGTGGTCAGCCTGGAAGAGAAGGGCCCTCGGCCTGCATGTTGGGAAATGTTGCAGACTTCAGCAAGAGCATGGATGCCTTTGACAAAGGCCTGATGACAGGAAGAATGAAACTCAACTGACCTATTTAAAGCAGTTAGAGGAAGAATGGAGACTTAGCAGGTCGAAGAGGGAACCTAGAGAAGGGGCCTTCATAGGGCAATAGGGGTAATTTTCCACGAGCAGAACCAGGATCAACAGGGCACCACAAAAGGTCTGTGTCCACCTCAGCGCAAGGCCTGTGGGTCCCATTATCAATAGAAATGAAAGTCTAATTAATAGACACTGTTTTGCCCCATGCTGAATGCACAAAAATCTAACTTGGTTCTTTAAGAATTGGAGGAGCAGAAGTGGCTTGTGTGAGGCACTTTTAAAGTTTTCTTTAGTAGAAACCTTTATGCCTAACAGGAAATCGTTTGAAGTGAAAATGACATAAGCAGAATTATCAGGTCTAAGAGCATGTGACTTGACCCTGTCTTTAGCAAGGGCTGTCTCGGGAATAAAGTTGCCTACACTTGAGGTGCTACGCACACATGCAAACACACACATGCACACATTCACACAAATACACACACACACACACGCCATGTTAATACTGGGCCTGCCTATTCCCCCCAGTCATGATAGATCCTAGTGCCTCTCACCCTATTCTATCCACCTAAAAATACCCCGACACAGTGAAAGACATAGGCCAGAAGCTGAACACACACTACAGAACCCCGAAAGGGAGATGGGGCCCTTAGAGAAGGCAGAGGACGTTTGCAGAATCCTGAGCATGCTGGGAAAGGATGGTTGCACAGCTGTTCCCCAAGATTATTTGGTGTGGCTTTTCTGGCCTGGCCCAGCCCAGAGGCTCCACTGAAAGAGAAAGAGAATTTCCAGTTGGGTTGGGTGTTTTTTTGTTTTGTTTTTGTTTTTGTTTTTTGCCAGGAGACTTTCCCCTTGTCCTTGCTTTGCCCTTTCCTGTTGTGCAGGGGGCCACTCTCTGGCTTCAAGATGTGCCTCCTCTCTGTGGACCTGCACTGCACCTTGGATGGGACACTCAAAGCTGCTCGTCCCCAGGCAATTTTGCCTTCGGGAGATGTCCTCAGCCATGCCAGCCTGGTGCCCGAGCCCACTCAGGTGCCACCCTGCCATCTCATGGGCTTATCCTGGGGCACTCCCTACAGGGAAAACACACAGACAAAGGGCACCTTAGCTCCCTGGCCCTGGACTGCAGGGGCTGTCATTGGAGCCCTGCACATATATGAGCCGTGGATGCATCTTCACAAAACCACAGTCAGAGGGAGAAGGGGACTAGCCCAAGGTCATTCCATTGAGTTGAAGTAAAACCAGGTCAGGACTCCAGGTCTTCTGTCTGCCAGGCCTCCCAGAAACCAAACAGAACCCAGCTGCCAGGAAGAAACTGTCCTCTCCCTTCCTACTTTCATATTTTCCATAATGACGGACGTCATCAACACAAACTTTCAAAACAATACAAAGGGCATAGCTATTGCTTCTTATGGAGGGGGTGAGAAGGAAAGAGAAACTTTATACATAATAATTTTTTGCTATCAAATGAGAGATGCAGGTGACGAGCAGAGGCCAGAGCATGGCACATTTAATTTAAGCCATGGCAGCGAGGGGCAGCCTCCATTACAGCCATAATAAATTACATACAAGTGCCACCGAACAATAACAAAAACTGTGGGCCATCTATTTCAGTTCCATTTACAAGAAATCAATATCAATACTTAATGCAATACTGGTGAAAAATGAGCAGAGATACAGAAAGCATAATAAACCAGGAATGGAAGGCTCTCAGCATTTCACTTTGGAAGAAAAAACAAACTGTCTATATTTTCATGTTGAGGGATATTTCATTGAAACCATGCGTTGGAGGTATGAGGGTTTTCCAGATCTAACTTTAAAATATCCTCTTTATTTAATTAAGAAAGTTCTTTAAATGGTGGATTACTAGCTGGATAAAATTCACGTGTATGGAAAGAGGCATTTCATCTTTCCCAATGCACTGGGCATCTTTCACCAAGTTTTCTTTCTTGTAATAGCCTCAGTTGGATTATGCACATGCTGTGCCGTGTTTATGCTGTTTTTAACAGCCTGGCTTTGTGTTTTGGGGAAGTACCTGGTGTCAAAAAGTACCTGGTGTCAAACCAGATAAATGCAGGCAGCCAGCTCAGGTGTCTGGTAGGGAAGCCACATAACAATCCCGTGTTCCACCTGCTTATGTGGACAACACATCCAGAAGCCCAACCCAAACGCAGGTGGACCTGGTCACTGCTCCTTCACCTGGACACCTGCCAGGCAGACACCTGCCATCTCACTGTGGACTGTCCATGGCCATTCAGTTTGACCATCAGAGCCTGGGTGTCTTGGCCATGGCCCTGGTTTTCCCCATCAGAAGGCCCAGTAGGAGGCCTGTGTGATCCCAGAGGTGGACAGGAGCTAGAACCTCCATGCCAACCCAGGCAGGACAGCACTTCTCAGTCACCAGCAATAGCTGGACACCCAGCCTCCACTGTGTGGCCTGAGAATATATCAAGTCATTTTACTTCCCTGAATGCCACTCTAATGGTGCAGCGCCAGCTGTCCCTTCCTGGTGCTCAGCGTATCCTGGAAAGGTCTCTTGGGCAGATTCTAAAACTTTTAGGTTATTTTCATTATTAAAATTGTGTCCAGTTTAAAACTCCAACCTCATGTCCAACTCAAAGCTTCCTCCTCACCCTTCTCTGGCCAGGCTGAGGCTCCAGGGACTGCAGAGAGAAGGGAGTTCCTTCTCACCTTGGAGTGGGGTGTATTAGTTCATCTTCATGCCGCTGATAAAGACATACCCAAGACTGGGAAGAAAAAGAGGTTTACTGGACTCACAGTTCCACATGGCTGAGGAGGCCTCACAATCATAGTGGAAGGCAAGGAGGAGCAAGTCACATCTTACATGGATGGCAGCAGGCAGAGAGAGAGCTTGTGCAGGGAAACTTCCCCATATAAAACCATCAGATCTCCTGAGACTTATTCACTATCATGAGAATAGCATGGGAAAGACCTGCCCCCATGATTCAACCAGCTCCCACTGGGTCCCTCCTGCAACATGTGGGAATTCAAGATGAGACTTGGGTGGGGACACAGCCAAACCATATCATGGGGCATCCCTCAGTGCCCAGAGGATGGGGAGGAGACTACGAAGACCAGATGTCGGGCGGCACACCTGAGTGCATGACTGTGAGAGTAACAAAGACAGGGAGGAGGCATAGGCTTGAAGGGGACTGGAGAAAGCATCCACGGGTGCTTGAGATAATGTGACTCTGAAGAGCCTGGGAGATATTCAGGTGGAGACAGCAGCGTGTTTGGGGGCTGGGGATGCCAACTTGAGTCTCCAGTGTGGCATGTGAGTGGAAGTCGCCGTTGGGACGGACAGGCACAGCAGCTGGGCCTCACTAGGACTCGGCCCTCTCCACATGGGGAGCTGTCCTGGCGCTCACACCTGAGCCTGCAGTCCAGCCCACAGTACCTCGCTGTATCTTGTGTCTCATTCTCTGTGTCATGCATGTGTCACAGGTTCCCCAAGTTCGAAGAGGGGAGTTATGTGAACTAGAATGTGGATCTCCTCACTCCCAGCCAGTGATTTCTTGTTTTCACAATGAGCCCCAGCATTGCTTTGTTTGTTTTGTGTAACTCAGTCTTCTGTGTTACTTGCAGCACAAAGTACTCTTTTCCTCAAGTAATTAAAAAACACTTAGATTAATATAATGATCCAAGGGGACCCTGCAGAACAACATCATTCCAATTCCTCCTCATTTTTGTGGGGCAGGGAGTGGAGGTTAGATAATTGTGCATTCACTCATTCAGTCATTCACTCATCCAACCTCGTTCCCCAGATGAGGCAGGGAAAGTGTAAGAGGATGTGATTCATTCCATCCAGGAACCAGCACTGCCAAGCAGCCACTCAGCTGAGACTTGAAGGATGAGGAGGGGCTCGTTATTCAGGTGATGGCAAAGAGCACCCCACACAGAGGGACAAGGGAACAGAGTCTGGAGGTAGCCAACCTAGGGCATGTTGGAGAATTTCTATGGCTAGAGGGCCTTAGTGCATTTGGTAAAATTGACGTGATCATATTGCCAACTGCCCTTTCCCCAGCAAACTCCTGTTTACCCTTTAAGTCCCAATTCAGGCATCACCTCTTCCAGGAAGCCTTCCTGCCTGTCAGAGTTGGATGCTTCTTACTCTGTCTGCATAGCCCACATGTTCTGGCAGGGGTGGGGAGATGAGCTGACATCTGTTGCTTAAACTATGAGCTTCTGCAGGGTGCAGGTTGGGTGGTGCTCTTTCTGGAATCCTTAGCCCTTGGCACAGGACTGAAACAGGCCAAACATCACAGCCATGACCCTGAGGGCTTGTCAGGAGGATTACAGGAAGCCAACTTTTTGTAAAGGGTTGCACGGCCGCAGTAAATGTCTGCTATGTTCTTACCAAACATTTGTCAAATAAACAAATAAATTCTGTAATATTTTACCTTTCTTCTTATTAAGAGATATTTCAGAGCCACACTGGATGAGAAGCCGGGGCGGAGGTGGGCATTATTCTCTGCTCCCCTCATCCCTCAGCCCATGGAAAGGCTTGGGGTAGTAATTGCAGAAGGGGAAAGAACTTTTAAACGTCTCTCCTTTTGTTTTATTGTCAAATGATAGCATTGTTCACAGTTTTTGAAATGCTGAAAGCAAGTTTGCAAACTCTTTCTGCAGAAACAAGGTGGGGGGTGTATGAGTGTGTGTGAGTGTGTGTGGTCTCTGTTCCTCTACAATAACGGGGGTGTGTATGAATGTGTATGAGTGTGTGTGATTTTTGTTCCTCTACAATAATGGGAGTGTGTGTGTGTGTATGAGTGTGTGTGATCTCTGTTCCTCTACAATAATGGAGGTATATGTGAGTGTGTGTGAGTGTGTGTGGTCTCTGTTCCTCTACAATAACGGGGGTGTGTATGAATGTGTATGAGTGTGTGTGATTTTTGTTCCTCTACAATAATGGGAGTGTGTGTGTATGAGTGTGTGTGATCTCTGTTCCTCTACAATAATGGAGGTATATGTGAGTGTGTATGAGTGTGTGTGATCGCTGTTCCTCTGCAATAATGGTGGTGAATGCGTGAGAGTGTGTGTGTGTGTGAGATTTCTGTTCCTCTGCAATAATGGGGGTGTGTGTGAAAATGTGTATGATCTCTGTTTCTCCACAATAATGGGGGTGTGTGTGTGTGAGTGTATATGAGTGTATGTGGTATCTGTTCCTCTACAATAACTGGGGTGTGTGTGAGTGTGTATGAGTGTGTGTGAGATCTCTGTTTCTCTGCAATAATGGGGATGTGTGTATGTGAGTGTGTATGAGTGTGTGTGACTCTGTTCCTCTACAACAATGGGTGTGTGTGTGAGTGTGTATGAGTGTGTGTGAGATCTCTGTCTGTTTCTCTGCAATAACGGGGATGTGTGTATGTGAGTGTGTATGAGTGTGTATGATCTCTGTCTGCTCCTCTACAATTAAGTGACCAGAAACAGGTGGTTTCAAAGGTGAATTAATTCTCTGCTGGAAAAATTGGGCTGGAAAAATCTAGTCATTAGGAAACCAGGTGAGCAAGAAATATAACTTCTGCTCAATGAAAGTGAACTGAATTTCTATCGAGTCCCCCTTTCTCTAAAACTCATTTTCAACTAACTCAGTGCTCTGTCAGCCAACCCTGGGGCTGCACTTGGGGCTTACATGTGGCTAAGATGTCAGGCAACGGGGTCTGGTCCTTGTCATCTCACTGCCTGGCCACCAACATGTCCTTATTCCCTGCTGGTCTCAGTTCCTGAGCCAGTCCTGATGATCCATGGAGACCCTGCCTCGCTCCTGCCTCCCAGCTCAGCCACACGGTCTCTCTCCATCTCCACCCCACCACCACTCCTACCGTCTCCAGCCCCTCTTCAACACCCAGGAACCATCTGGCTGCTTCTATACCTCTCTGGGGACTCTCAACCTCCCTGCACCAAGACACCCACATCTGGCTGTTTCTGCCCTGCAGCTCTGGCACCGTAATGAGTCAAGGGCAGTTCTGAGATTTCACATGCTCCCAGGCTTTCCCCGGGGAAGGGGAGGTGTGTGTCTCCTCTGCTTTCAGTCCCTAAATCCAGAGAGCGGTCTGCTTCTCCTTCCCTTCCCACAAGCACCAAAGCTCTCTCTTCTTCTCTCACTGATTTGCATTCTTTCAAATATTTTCCTGTGCTTAGACCTAGGCTGCTGGAAGTCAAAAGCAGATTATTTGAAGTTTTGCTCTTCTGCTGCCTATACTAGGAGACGGAGGAAGGACAGGAGGAAATGCCAGAGAAAGAAGCATGGATAACATCACAGAATACTACCCCCTACCTGGGTGGCAAGACAAGTTCAGGCTCCTCAGGTTTAAGTGGATACCCAGTCCCGTGGTGCTGCCGGACAGCTGTCTTGGGTACATCTGGCTGCCACCACGTGCTGGCTAAGATATGGGGGGAACCCTGGGGAGCACTCATACCTGGCTTGCCTCTCAGCTGTTTCTTCCTCCCTGTGTGACAGATCAAGCACTTCCCCCCTGAACCCTGGCTCCTAACCAGGACTGCTGGGGCCACAGCGATATCGTGAGAAGCAATCAGGGCTTGGGACCCGAAAAGAACCACAGAGACTCCCCACTGGCCTCACATTTATTCTCTGCCACGTGGTCTGGATGGAAAACTAGAGAGAGTGTGGACAGCACTTGCCACTTGCCTCCGCTGAAAAAGTAACTCTAAACCCTCTTCTCCAAACTCAGACTGTTCCAGAACAGCCGGAGGTGCAGAGCCACACGCTCCTCTCAGTGAGCCTGCCAGTGAGGCTGAGTTGCACTAAAGAGATTGTGCACGTGCCGCCAGCTTCCCAAAGGCAGACTCTTCCTATGGCTGCAAACGCTCCTCTAAGAACTCACCCACCCTCACAACTTGACCAACCTTCTCTGCAACTTTCCGGAAGATGAAAACATGCCCTCCAGCCCTAGCTCTTCTCAGGTTTACTTTCTGACACCCCCCCTTCCCAGAGAGCTCCCATTCTCCCAGGGGCCTCCCTTTCCAGGGGCCAGTACTCAACCTTTGTCTCCTCCCAACAAAGCCTAAGAGAGGGCTCCCTGACCGCCGGCCCAAAGGCCTGGGTCCTGGGCTGCTCAGTCCTTCCATTTTGTTTGCCGCAGCTGAGCCCACTGTTCCCCAGTGGATCCGGCTTCCAGTGCCACCACCTTCCCTTCCAGGAAGTCCCAGCCAGGAGATGAACTACAAAGGCAGCCCCCTCCCCCATCACCATTACTGTCACTGACTGGCCCTGGGCCTTCATGCTCTTCCGGGTTCTGGGTGGACGGTGGCCAGGGAAAATGCAGGGGGTGGGGTGCCGCGACAGGGGATTCACCTGCAACCCAGATCTGCTGCGTCCCAGGGTCTGTGCTGGAAAGTGAATTGTTTCTTGCTCTTTTTTTTTCTTTGTTATATGCTCTAGGGAATAAAAGAAATTTTCTTCCTTACACCCACCTCACCCCCAGCGGGACCAGACTCTTCCTGTCTGAGATTTCCTCACTCCCTGTGGGGTTCAAGGGGGTACAGACACAGGTTTTGGGGGTTTTAATCTTGTCAGGACCTCCAAGAGACCTCCCTAAACAGAACCTGTTTTTGAATAACCCGAGGGCATTTCTCTAGGTCATCTCTGAGGGCAGGGGAGGGTCAGGCTCTCGGTTTCAAAGATAGGTTGGGGATGGGGGCCCACCTGGACTGGAACAGGATGCACTTTGAGGGTCCTGTGAGTGGTGGGCACTGGCACCTCACCCACCTGTGGAGACAGTGCCAGAAGCCCCTTGTGGCCTTGCTTACGATCACAACCTCTGAGAAACCTTCCAGTGGACTGGGGGAACCCGGGCGAGGAGTTATTGGTGGTGAGTGAATGGCCCTGGCCTGACCTGCCTGAGGCCTCACCTCCCGAGGCCTCACTTGCCCGTTCTTGAGTTGCTTACCCGCTGAATCTCAACAAAGTCCCCAGGAAGAGAAGAGCGGCCCTGTGGGTGACTGCTGGGGGATTCTTGCCAAGTGGTCAAGTTGGAAGCAGGTGGGATTTCATGTGGAAATGTAAAGAAAGAAAACGTTTCTTTGCATCTCAAGTCTGAGGGTGGGATTCATGTTTGGCAAATGTTATCCCACCTCTCCTATGATTCCCATTTTACAAATGAGGAAATTAAGGCTCAAGGAAAGTGAGCAATCCTCAAGTTCAGAGTACAGTCAAATGCAACTTGGTCTGACTACAAAGAACATGCTTTTTCAGGCTCCCTGTATAGTTAGCAGACATCAGTTAGCACAAAGCTGTTTAGTGACAGGGTCCAGGCCAACATCTGGAACCATGCTCCTTTCAGAAATGGGGCGATTCTCTCTGGAGTCATCCTCTGGCGAACAGACTGGTCCCAGAGGTTTTTCTAAACCTGCAACTTGGCCGGGCGCGGTGGCTCAAGCCTGTAATCCCAGCACTTTGGGAGGCCGAGACGGGCGGATCATGAGGTCAGGCAATTGAGACCATCCTGTCTAACACGGTGAAACCCCGTCTCTACTAAAAAAAAAAAAAAAAAAAAAAAAAAAAAAAAAAAAAATACTAAACCTGCAACTAGATGCCCTCAGCTCTCTAAGTCACTATCTCCCACCTGTGGACTTGGTACAGTGAGGCAGGATTTATCCTTCTCATGAAAATTTTGAGAATGACATGAGAAAATGCGTAGAAGCACTTTAGAAATTAAAAGTGATTGTGTTAGGCTAATAATGCCCTCACCGAAGTACATCTACATTCTCATCCTTGAAACCTGAGACTGTTACCTTATATGACATTAAAAAGGTTGAACCCTTTCAGATATGATGTGATTAGATTAAGGATCTTGAGACAGACATTATCTTGGATTATTTGGATGGTCCTTAAAGTCAAACATGTGCATCCTCATCTGAGGGGCAGAGGAAGACTTTATACACAGACACAGAGAAGGAGGTGTGACCACAGAGGCAGAGTCTGGGGTGACATGGCCACAAGCCAAGGACTACCAGCAGCCACCCCAGCTGGAGGAGGTAAGGAATGGCTTCTTGCCTGGAACCTCCAGAGAAAGCACAGCTCTGAGGGCACCTTGATTCCAGCCCAATGATATATATATTAGTCCATTTTCACACTGCTGATAAAGGCATACATGGGACTGGGTAATTTATTTAAGAAAGAGGTTTAGAGGACTTACAGTTCCACGTGGCTAGAGAGGCCTCACAATCATGGTACACGGCAAGGAGGAGCAAGTCACTTCTTACATGGATGGCAGCAGGCAAAGAGAGCTTGTGCACGGAGGAGACCTCTGTTTTAAAAACCATCAGATCTCATCAGACTCACTCACCATCATGAGAACAGCAGGGGAACGACCTGCCCCCATGATTCAACCATCTCCTACTGAGTCCCTCTCACAACATATGGGAATTATGGAAGCTACAAGGTGAGATTTAGGTGGGAACACAGAGCCAAACCATATCATTCCTCCCCTGCCCCCCCCCAAATCTCATGTCTTCACATTTCAAAACCAATCATGCCTTTCCAATAGTCCCCTAAAGTCTTAATTCATTTCAGCATTAACTCAAAAGTCCACAGTCCAAAGTCTCATCTGAGACAAGGCAAGTCTCTTCTGCCTATCAGCCTGTAAAATCAGAAGCAAGTTAGTTACTTCCTAGATACAATGGGAGTACAGTCATGGGTAAATATAACTGTTCCAAATGGGAGAAACTGACTAAAACAAAGGAGTTACAGGCCCCATGCAAGTCCAAAATCCAGCGGGGCAGTCAAATCTTAAAGCTCCAAAATGATCTTCTTTGACTCCATGTCTTGCATCCAGGTCACACTGATGCAAGAAGTGGGTTCCCATGGTCTTGGGCAGCTCCAACCCTGTGGCTTTGCAGGGTATAGGCCCCCTCCTCGCTGCTTTTATGGTATCGAGTGTCTGCAGCTTTTCCAGGCACATGGTGCAAGCCATCAGTGGATCTACCATTCTGAGGTCTAGAGGACAGTGATGACCCTCTTCTCACAGCTCCACTAGGTGGTGCCCCAGTGGGGACTCTGTGTGGGGGCTCCAACCCCACATTTCCCTTCCACACTGCCCTAGCAGAGGTTCTCCATGAGGGCCCCTCCCCTGCAGCAAACCTGCCTGGGCATCCACATGTTTCCATACATTCTCTCAAATCTAGGCGGAGGTTCCCAAACTTCAGTTCTTGACTTCTGTGAACCCACGGGCTCAACGTCATGTGGAAGCTGCCAAGGCTTGGGGCTTTCACCCTTTGAACTAACAACCTAAGCCATACCTTGGTCTCTTTTAGTCATGGCTGGAGTGGCTGGGATACAGGGCAGCAAGTCCCTAGACTGCACACAGCAGAGGGACCATGGGCAAGGCCCACGAAACCATTTTTTCCTCCTAAACCTCTGGGCCTGTGATGTGAGGGGCTGCCACAAAGTTCTCTGACATGGAGATATTTTCCCCATTCTCTTGGGGATTAACATTCCACTCCTTGTTACTTACATAAATTTCTGCAGCCAGCTTGAATTTCTCTTCAGAAATCTTTTCTATCATGTTGTCAGACTGCAAATTTTCCAAATTTTTATGCTCCGCTTCCCTTATAAAACTGAATGTCTTTAGCAATGCCCAAGTCATCTCTTGAATGCTTTGCTGCTTAGAAATCTCTTCTGCCAGATACCCTAAATTATCTCTCTCAAGTTCAAAGTTCCACAAATCTCTAGGGCAGGGACAAAAGGCTGCCAGTCTCTTTGCTAAAACATAACAAGAGTCACCTTTGCTCCACTTCCCAACAAGTTCCTCATCTCCATCTGAGACCATCTCAGCCTGGGTTTCAATGTCCATATTGCTATCAGGCTTTTGGTCAAAGCCATTCAACAAGTCTCTAGGGAGTTCCAAACTTTCCCACATTTTCCTGTCTTCTTCTGAGCCCTCCAAACTGTTCCAACCTCTGCCTGTTACCCAGTTCCAAAGTCACTTCCACATTTTCAGGTATCTTTTCAGCAGCACCCCACTCTACTGGTACCAATTCAGTGTATTAGTTCATTTTCACACTGCTGATAAAGACATACCTAAGACTGGGTCATTTATACAGGAAAGCGGTTTAATGGATTTACAGTTCCTTGTGGCTGGGGAGGCCTCACAATCATGGCGCAAGGCAAGAAGGAGCAAGTCATGTCTTACATGAATGGCAGCAGGCAAAGAGAGCTTGTGCAGGGAGACTCCCATTTAAAACCATCAGATTTCATGAGACAGACTCACCATCATGAGACAGCATGGGAAAGACCCACTCCATTGATTCAACCATCTCCCACCAAGTCCCTCCCATAGCATGTGGGAATTGTGGGAGCTACAAGATGAGATTTGGGTGGGGACACAGAGCCAAACCATATCAATATTGATCTCAGACATCTGGCCCCGAGAACGGTGAGAAAATAAATTTCTGTTGTTTAAAGCCACCAAGTTTGTGATCATCTGTTAAAGCAGCCCTAGAAAATGAACAGAAAAAGGGAATAACACTCTTGGCAAAATGGATGTTCTGAGGTGATCATAGAGAAAATTCGAACCAATCACACTTGCACTGCACAAGGACTAATTTGGGAAACTGGAAGTTCCCTGTCACAAAAGCTCAAGTCACTGGACAATTCCCAAAACTTTCATTTCTTCTCCCTCAATATCCTCATGAAGACGGGGCTTGTGTTAACTCTCACATGCTGATTGCACAAGTACAAAATAGCACAAGGCCTTTAGAGGGAAATTTGGCAACAAATTCCCTTGGCCCAGCCATTGCACTACTAGAATTTTTCCTAATGATACACTGACCTCCACCAAATGTGCACTCCTGGGAGTGTTTGAATACACTAATGCATATCCACTCAATAGAGTTAATAAACATACATATGTATACACATATATACATGTTATATACATACACATGTGCTCATTTTCATAAAAAGACACACAGAATGATAAACCAAAATCCAATAAAAATGTCTACCTATAGGGAGTAAGTAGGAATGGGGTGGAGAGAGGAGGTTTGGGGTGAGATTTCTCTGAGTATTCCTTTTTACATGGTTTTGGCTTTTGAACCATGGCATGTTTTACATATTTAAAAAATACTAAGTAAAAAAGGATAAACAAAAGCAAACCCTAAAATCTAATACAAACAGAAACAAATTCTATCTGCATATCAAACTTATAACCATTCAGAAAAAAGCATTAGTTCAAGTAATTTTTGATCCCAGTGCTCTGACTCTACACACTTAGTGGGATGTATTCAAAGCATAAGAATAGCTACAAAAAAATCTTGCACTTTAACTTGGTGAGTTTGTTGGTGGTAGTGCTCTTGGGATAGTAATTCTGACACTATTTTGCATACCTTGAGGATGAGCAACTAGACTGATGTAGGTGAGAAGCACAGTTGTCATTGGGAGAAGGAAAGTACAAATATGAAAGAGAGATAGTATCAGTATGCACATGTGATTTGTAAAAATACAAAGTGCATTAAGGGCCCTGCTTCTTGGTTCCTCCCTATGTCCACACCCTTTGCCACATGGCTTTGTAGTTTCTCCCACTAAAGAGGCAGAGGATACCTCCCTGTCCTTGCCTTTGGGGTGACTATGTGACTTGCTGTGGCTGACAGAGTGTGAGTGAATATGATGTAGTCAAATGCTTGTAAAGTGCATATGCAGTTGGGCTTGCCCGTTTGGGTCTCTGCCATGACCATAAAAACATGCCCAGCCTAGCCCATTGATCCCAGGAGGATGAGAGGCACATGAAGCAGAGATGAACCAACCCTGCTGAGCCCAGCCTAGATGGTCTGGTCCCTGGCAGATTCCCAGACACACAAATGAGCCTAGCCATGATCAGCTGATCTCTAGTCAACCTGAAGGCTCAGGAGAATAAATGATTTTTCTTTTAAGCCACTGAGTTTTAGGGTGGTTCGTTAAGTAGCAAAATCAACCCCTTTAGAAGAAAATTTGGCAACAAATTCCCTTGGCTCAGCCATTACACTACTAGAGTTTTCTAGAGGATACACTCACCTCCCCAAAATGCACTTTCTTAGCTTTTGTCATTTAGTGGGATTGGTGGGATGGAGCAACAGAAATACCATCAGTAGGCTGGTGGTATAGCACAACAGAAATAAAGGAAAACAAGGGCTGGAAGTGTGGTCAGCAACCCTGGGCCTGCACAGGATATGACACGATATAGGAACATCACAAACAGCAGCAGCTCCTTCCCTTTCCCTTTGACAAACACACTAGAAACAAACAAACAAACAAAACACTTGACCTACTGATAGTGTTTGAATCCAAGAATTGCATTTCATTTGAGAGCTAAGGCCAAGGCCTGAACAAAGAGGGCAGTGGTGAGCTCTGTTGCTGTGGATTCAAGACAACACAAACTTGCAGGGAATACATAAACTCTAATTTTATGTCTTAATGATATGTTAAGAATAAGATTATGATTGTTGCATTTTCGAGTAGGACATAAGGTCATTTCGTACAATCCCTCATTTTATAGATGAAAAAACTGAGGCCCAGAGAAGCCAAAGACACAGCAAGGGTGCAGCAGAGCCAGATTGGAATATGGGTCTGGTCACTGCCTCTTCCTGTCCCTCTAGGCTATCCCCAAAGGGTACAGAATCCTCCTCTTCATCATAAGGGGAAGATCTTTTGTGAGACAGCCCAAGACTGATACTAGATGCTCCAAGCTTCTGTCCTGTTTCATCTTTAACTGAGCACCAGGCATCAGGTTTACACTTCCATGTCACC
The DNA here is from genome assembly GCF_024542745.1 of Macaca thibetana thibetana. NCBI lineage: Eukaryota > Metazoa > Chordata > Mammalia > Primates > Cercopithecidae > Macaca > Macaca thibetana. The sequence continues at coordinate 119,439,211 of NC_065586.1, read as the reverse complement.
ATCATCTTAAACCTGAAGTCTCTATTAAGCTCCGCCCAGGAAACCAGTCACCTCCTCTGTAGAAACACTTTATGTTCTCAAGGTGCTGGTGCCACCGGCTGACCCCAAGAGGTGTCGTCAGCAGGCAGTGCCATCTGATCTGGCCCTCTGTTCCCTCTTTTTCTTTTAGTTGTGTATCTGTTGCATGCATTTCACTCTCCCCTTGTTCCACCCCCACAAAGAAGCAAGATGCAGATAATGTGACAAAATAAAATAACATTTAAAAGAGAAAAAAGATTGAGAATCATTTCAATAGGCTCTGGCCTGGCTGGTGTGTGCTGATGGAATCAGGGAGCACTCTCAGGAGGTGTCTGATAGTCGTGTGGTGAGAATGAAGTTGGAAAGGCATTGGGGAAGCACGGAGAACTGGCTTCTAGTGCTGCTACTTTGCCATCCCTGAGGACCTGAGAGAAGTTACTGAACATCTCTAAGTCTGCCCCATCTGTAACCTGGGAACAGCAGCAGCCTCTTGGCAGCTTTCGTGAGATAGCATGACGTTGCTGTGGGGACCTTTAGGGAAGGACCCATAATAATGATACTTAAATCCTCCTTGTTATAGAAGAGAGGTAGCAACGCTTCTTCTGTCCCAAGGTCACTCCTGCACCTTGGCCCCTCTGCTCCAGAATTCAGGCAGTTTCTCCTGAAAGACGGTCTTCATTCTTCCTCTGTAGGTGGCATGGTCCCACTCATTCCCTTATTTATTCCAAATTCAACCATTTACCATTTATCTCTCCCATCCCTCAGCTTCCTTCCACTGCCACCTAGTTTAGGACATCACCAGCCACCCCACTGTCCACACTACTCTCAGTCCTGGCCTCCAGGACACCCCATACCACAGCAGAGAAGTGTGTGTTCCTAAAATGCACTCCTCTTAGGATGAAAAACACATCCTGAACACAACAAACACGTCCCCACGATGCTGGCTACTGCCCACACCACCAGCCTCATCTCATTCTCCTCTCTCCTTCCTCCTCCTCAGACCAGCCACGCTGTGCCACACTCTCATTTCCCCAAACCTACCTTTCCTATATTCCCTAGAACTGCCATGACAAATCTCCACAAACCTAGTGGCTTAAAACAGCGGGAACTTATTCTCTCCCTGTCTAGAGGCCAGAAGTCCAAAATTAAGGTGTGGATTTTGCCCCATTCCCTCTGCAGGCTAGAGGGGAGGACATTTCCTTGCCTTTCCTCTCGTGGTTTCCAGAGTGCCCGGCAGCTCTCGGGGTTTCTGGGCTTCCAGCTGCAGCACTTCCCTGTCTGCCTCTACTGTCACAAGGTGACCTCCCTCGTGTGTCTGTGTCCTCACATGGCATTCTCCTCCCTGTATGTCTCCCTCCATTCTTCTTATAAGGACACCAGTCATATTGGATTTAGGTCCCAACCTACTTCAATATTACCTCATCTTCACTTGATAACATCTGCAAAGACCCTATTTCCAAATGAGGTCACATTCACAGGTACCAGGACTGAGCAGAGTTTTTAGGGAGATGCAACTCAACCCATACCTGCAAACATCTTCATGGTCAGACCCTTCCAGCAGGACCTTCCCTTTTCTGACACACTTTCCCCACTCACTGTCCCACCCATCTTCATTCTGTCCCTCTGCCCCACCCTGCAGAATTCAGGTCATAGGTCACCAGCTTCAGGAAGCCTCCCCTGATCTTTGAGGTCAGTTCCTATTGTGCTTGCTGAACATCTCTGGGGCCCTCATCCTCCTGTGCATAGACCTGTGGGGCTATTCAACTAATGTCTGCCTCCTCTATGAGATTACATGCTGCACAGGGACAGATGCAGACCACTTTGCTTATCACCGTGTCCCCAGTATCAAGAACCAAGCCGGTGCTCAGTACACTCCGTACAAGTGAGCTAATGAATAAACAAACTGGGATTGAGAGCACTGTGTGCTAGGCTAAAGGATACAGAGACACTGATGTGGTTTAGATCTGTGGCCCCACCTAAATCACATATCGAATTATAATCCCCAGTGTTGGAGGCCTGGTGGGAGGTGACTGGATCATGGGGGTGGAGTTTTTGTGAATGGTTTAGCCCCATACCCACTTAGTACGGTATAGTGAGTGAGTTCTCTTGAGATCTGGTTAAGTGTGGCACCTCCTCCCTCTCTCTCTTCTTCCTCTTCCAGCCATGTAAAGTGCTGGCTCCCCCTCCCTCTTCCACCATGAATGTAAGTTTCCTGAGGCCTCCCCAGAAGCCAAGCAGATGCTAGAATCACATTTCCTGTACAGCCTGCAGAATCGTGAGCCAATTCAACCTCTTTTCTTTATAAATTACCCAGTCTCAGGTATTTCTTTGTAGCAATGCTAGAACAAACTAGTACAGACACCAAGGTAGAAGAGGTGGGATCTCCTGTCTCTTGGCTCAGTAGGAAGGAAGGCACCAGACAAGCAACTAAAAGAGAAGGTGGCATACACTACACCCCAGGGACGAACCAGATACAGCAGGATTCAGACTAATTGCTGGGAGACAATGAGGGTCTCACCTCAAAGCTGCCAGCTGAGCTGAGTTTTACAGGGAAAGAATGGAGAGAAGGGCATTCCAGGCAGAGGGACCAGCCTATGCAAAGGTGCAGAGGTGAGAAAAGGTTCAGAGTATGTTGAGAACAGTAAGATCCAGTCTCCAAATGGACCAGCCAGGGCCAAACTTAGGAACCATTGTCTAAGAGTAGGAAATACTCCATGGACGGAGACTTTTTTCTACTACCCATCACAACCACATCTAGAGAGAAAGAAATGGCGAGATTAAGTAGCCTTTGCTATGGCAAAAGGAAGGATCCTGCTGTTTGCATTTGATTTGAGCCACTCAATTGCAAATGTGAAGCCATGGCCTCCATCTCTGCATATTCTATAGCAGGCATCACCTCAGAGTTCCAAATCCTGGGACTTTTCTTTTAAAGGTCTCTGGAAAAGCATAGTAGGTGTCCTTTAGGAACTGGGAATTAAAAGATCACAACAAGAAAGTCCCTTTTCCTGCTGTCCTTGCACCTTGCTCCTCCTGTGGCCCTGACTGAGATGGAGAGGCCCACGTCTCTGCCTGGCCCCTAAAGAATATTGTGAGTGCATGCAGCCATCTCTCCTTCCCTTCCCAAAGTCCCCAGAAGTTCTAGCCTGGCTTCCAGAAACATGCTTCAGCAGTGGTCTGTTGTGATTCAGTTTTTGTTACTTCCTGAGCGTGACTAATCCAATTTGTCCCTTCCCTGCCACGTACACAGAGTCCTTCTCACTCTCCTCTACACCACAAGAGTGGCCTATTGTGCAGCAAGAAATCCATGCTGATCAATTCGGGGCAGGCTGCATTAGGAAGGCAAATTACACGAATATGAGTTGGGGATAACTATGATTAATCCTTTGGCCAGGCAGGGCCCTGATTCCCGTCATGCCCTTCGGCAGCTCAGAGGTGACAGGGATAAGGACAGCACTTCTGATGGCCGCTGGACCCAGCCATTCATTACCGTGATGTCCCCATCACTGAACCTACTGATGAGGTTATTGATCGTGGGAAATAATTATATGAAATGCATCGCAGTAAGCATGGGCCATTGTCTTTGTGTTTACTGGCAAGGGATGTAAGCTTTTCCTCATTTTAGAAGAGCTTCACTTTTATGAATTAATTGATGGAACCTTTTCAAACTAACAATTGTTACTTTCATGGGGGGGAAAAGCAGGAGAGAGCGGAGGAAGAAATAGAAAGAAGAAACAAACGTCAATGTATAGGAAAGGCCTAGAAAAATGGGAAGTCTAGTACCCAGTAGATGGTGCTGTAATCAAATTCTAAAACTTGTTATAACAGAAGCTCAGAAAAGTGCTGGAGAAAGTGAGAGGAAGGGAGAGCTTGTCAGAATTAAAGGTACACAGTTCAACGGAGTTGGCCCTATCTCTCACTTTAGTAAAAGATGATGATGATGATGATGATGACAATGAGGATGATGGTGGTGATGATGATGATGAAGATGGTGATGATGATGGTGATAATGATGATGGTGGTGGTGATAATGGTGATGATGATGGTGATGATAATTATGGTGATTATGGTAATGAGATGGTGATGATGCTAAAGGCAAGGCTTCCTTCTAGAAATAACAGACTGGGAGGGTTTTCTACCTTGAAAGGAGTCAATGCAAGGCAATGCTGGGAGATAAGTGCCCCCAGAACCAAATATACTTGTCCCCCTGCCCACTTTGGTCCCACAGAAATCCTAGAAAAATTAGGTAAGGGTGAAAAGGCCTTTTCAGCACTATTAAGTGACACCTAAAGATGTCTTCAATTCCACCCAATGAGAACAAATGTCATTCACATACATTTTCCCCACATAAGGAAACTAGTCTATTAAAAAGCTGCCCTCAGATTTTTGAAATGAATAACTAGAGTGGACCAGATGGGGAGCTGAGTGTGTGAGTGAACCACTTATTTTCACATTGGTTGCTGTCGGCTTGCCCAGAGACTTTCCAGACCCCTTTGAGCCCTGAAATTCCTCATGGCTGGGAGCCCTCGGGTGTAGGGGAGAGGAGCTCTTGAGAACACCTGGGAAAGCCTATTGTTTTGTGGACCACTGGGGAGGGAGGGGTTAACTCCACCACAGGAGGAAAGAAGGGCTGGGAAGCATAGGTGTGACTGGCGACTTGTCTTTGGATTTGCATACCAGACAGCTAGCCATCCCCAAGTGTGCAGATGAGATTCTCTTTGACCCCTTCAATGACTGCCCCCTTGTGCATTGCGAGGCCTTCCCAAGCATTGAGAGCATCACATTGTCTTCATGTGGTTGTAAAAGACTTTCTTTGGGTGCAGGCTCGTGGCTGGTTTGTTGGTAAATACCCACACTCCTAAGAAGGCACCTGCGTGTTGCAAAGCATTCTGAAATACCTGGGTGGAATTGCTGGGGTAAAGGTTGAAGCCAGATACCTAAACTGTGGAGGAATGGCGTGATTCCTGGGAGCAGGGATGGCTGGAAATAGACATGGGCCGAGAGTTTCGCAGGGCACAGAGCTTGGTCAGGGGGATGCCAGTACCATGTGTGTTTCCATAGACACAATGCTCTAATTGCCCCTGGGCTGCCTCCCTCGGGCTGCTTGGATGATCCAGTCTCATCTCAAGTATAGAATTTGGGCAAAAGGAATAAATTAGGCAATGTGGCTGAGAAGGGTTTTGGGGGTGACATAAACCTTGAGCTTGACCCTGAAGACCCTGGGGAATGTGACTGGGTAGAGGGAGAGGGAGGAGTCCAGAAGGGTTTCAGGTAGCAGAGAAGAGTCAGGAGGCACAGGGAGCCTTGGGCAAGCGGAAGGGCGTGGTCCCACTCAAAGGTAAAGGGAGAAATATGAGCTCCAAGCAGAGATCACTAGGGATGGCACCAAAGCAGGAGGCCCCCACACCCCAAATTCCTCATGGGAACTTGGCAGATCTCCACGGTGGCCCATGGCAGGCACATGGTGCCAGTGTCACAGGCTTGTTATAAAATCCATACAGAACTCCACAGGGGCAAGCACTAATTCAGACAGTGTGCTGTGGCTGTGAAGACTTGCTATCACCTTGCTGCTCTCAGCAAGTCTCCTCTTTCCAGGGAGCAGTGCAAACCCATCAAGGAAACATTTCCATTCTCACCTTCTCAGGTGGGCACCTTCTACACATGTGACTCCGCCATGCCCACTCCTACTCAGCATGGCATTGGCTGAATTCAGCAGCACCCAGCATGCCGCGTGGCCCCAGTTTACCACCACTTCCCACGGCTGGGAACAGCAGATGCCACCCAACAGCTCATCAGTTTACTTGTGCTTTTTTAACTGAAAAAAAAAAAAAAAAAAAAAAAAATCAGCAATTCAAAGGCAGAGGAAGAACTCAGTGAACCAGCTTCAATATGACAGTTACACGGAAATGTCCAAAACTTCCCAAGTCAGCCAAGATGGAACCCATTATTTACTGAATACTAGCAGCCAATGCCTTCAATGCAGCATCCATCTTCATGCTGCCCCCAGCCCAGGACTTGAGGCCTCCAAGAACCTTTGACCAGGGTGGCCCCATCTTGAGAACCATGATTGGCCTCACGCTGTTGGCCTCTCTTTGACAGCATTGACCAAGGAGGAGTTAGAACAGAGTTGCCCCTTGCGATGCCTCTGGCTAGAGTGGGTGACAGCACAAAGCAAACAGCTCTGTGATACAACTGCCAGTTTCTGCTGTGGACTCAACTGAACTTGAGCTTGCAGACATTTCTATTGGGATCACACAACTATCCTTTTAGTCTTGCAACAAAGCCACAAAATTTGTCTCAGGGACTTCTCTTACAGCTGGGAGACCTAGTGTTGATGGGACCCTGGAACTTAAAAGATGCCAAGCTAGCTGCAAGATTCAGGGCTCTGCTGGGTCTCCCTTTTGAGAGGCAGCATCTCCTCACTTGCTTTGCCTGGCAGAGGTGGGGCTGGCACAGGCATGGGACCCCAGCAAGCAGCCCGATGAAATGGCAGGAGGGAGAGGAGCCGGGAAGGGAGGCCTGAGGGAGAGCCGTGAGGCAGCATGGGCCAAGGATGCCCCTTCACCCCCACCGCTTGTGGCTTTCCAACACCCAGCCCTTACTATGACAGTTCACTCGCATCAGGTAAATATTTAGACTATTGCCTGAACGTTTTGGCGTTTATGGACTCAAGGAAAACTGCAGCCAAGTCAGAAAACTTTTTCATAAATCACATTCCCTTGTGTAACACTTCTCATATGTCCAGACTATTGAGCCACAGACACGTTTCCTTAGGCTATAGAATTTCATTTAATCCACAGTGAGTTCCTGCTAATAAGGGATTTTAGCAGGCTGATATTTTCAAAAGCACAAAAGTCAATTCTAAATACACTGCATTTGCACCAAGAGTAGCGAAGATGCTAAAAATCATAATTATACCTGTTTTTAATCATCAGTTTTTACTGATGACTCTATTCCTAAAACTCATTTTTTATGAATCTACCACTTAGAGGGTGTAACCAGGACAACTGATAATAATTACTACCATCACGTATTTTGTTTACATTTACATCTTCCTTGAGGCATCCAAAGGCCCAGTGCTGGGGCATTTGGCAAAGTAATAAGGTAGATATATGTTGATTTTCAGTCACTTAGAAATAAGCCATCCCTCCACAGTGCTGAGCCTATCTTAAGTTAGTAAAATCACAGGTAAACAGCAGACCTACTCTGTCATGTACATGGTAGACATTTCAAAAAGACTTCCTAGATGAATGCATGCATGCATGAATGAATGAATGAATGAATACAGAGAAAGTGATTTGTAAATGGTGGAGTTCTTTACCACTAGGGAGAAATGATGAACCATTCTTATTAAATTTCATAATCAACTGTCCTACAAAGCTTCCTAAGCAGTCATCTAGCTTTGAAAAAAAAAAAAGGAAAATGTGACTTTACCCCTCCATTCAAACAATATTTTTTGACTTTACCCCTCCATTCAAACAATATTTCCCACGCTGTGAGGAATTCTGGGAATAGAGATATGAAGAAAGACACAATTCCTGACCTCATGGAATTTAGCCAAGCAGGGACCCAGAACAGTAAAGAAGTCCTTCCACAGATGAGCAGTGAGCTGCAGATGGGATGCAGCCATGAAGGAGATGCATGGGGTCCCATAAGAGCAAACAATGGGGCCTGTCCAGTCTCAGGGGTCAGATTCCGCTAAGAGTGACATCAAAGGTGACACCAGAGCACTCCTTGACTTCAAGAGAGGAAAGAAAACCAGACCCAGGAAACTGGGGAAGGCCAGGGTGGGAGAGTGGAAACTTGAACATGGCCATACCCATCACAGATCTTCTACCCTGTACCCATAACCAGGCCCTCATGGGCTGGTGGCAGTGGGGGAAGGAGAGGAAGACCACAGACCCTGGACAGAGATGAGGAAATGCCCTGGACTCTCAACTGGCCCCTGAGCATCCCAGCCTCACCTTCCATGCCTCTGCCCCACAGGGAAAAGTCACATTTCCCAGAACCCCTGTCCCTGTGTGCCTCTGGGTTAGGGTCCACCAATGAACTTGCTGTGTAAGATCTGGAAGGAGGAAAGAAGGGAGAAGTCCTTATTGTTCTCCAGTGGCAGATGCGGGCAGATAGGTGGACAGAGATCAAATCTAGGGACTGAGGTTAAATCACCCACTTTGGAGCTGCAAGCAAGTGCAAAGGCGGCCCTGCTGAGGTTACAGAGACCCAGGATGCGCATTTTTTGAGGGAGACACTGAATCACCTACCAAGCAACTGCTTCCCAGTGCTTCTGCTGACTGTAAGAACCTCCAATCCCCTGCATTAGATTTCTTTTCTACTTGGAAGACCTAAAAGCACCCACCCGAAGTTCTTCCCGCCATGGGAGGAAATAGCCCTGGTAAATTAGTTCCTACCAACTACTTTACCAGGACCATTAGTGTCTGATAGCAGATTCCCCGCCCTTCCCAAGATGTTTACATCTCAGCAGTCACTGCTTGGGTGACCTGTGCCTATAATCCCAGCTACTCAGGAGGCTGAGGCAAAAGGATCCCTTGAGCCCAGGAGTTCAAGACCAGCCTGGGCACCATAGCAAACCTTGTCTCTAAAAAAAAAAAAAAATTAATTTTTATTTTATTTAATAAAATAGAAAATCACTGCCTGGAGAGATGGAGAAAACTGTAACCAAGACAGCTCTGTAGGGCTTGGGAAGTCTTCAGGCAAAGTCATCCCCAGTAGGCAAATGCAACTATAAGAGTGGGTAGCATGAATGCATTTGGTGACATCACAGGAAGTCCATCAACTGGTCCAAGACAGAAACACCTTCACATTTGACCTGTGCTGCCAAGACCCATCTCAACCCTGAGGGAAGGAGAGGGAAGATCCAGGCCAATTAATTCCTCTCATATCACTTTGAAGTCAAAGTGAATGCTTCAAAAATGGTACAGAATACGTTCCAACGCCCTTACCAAATGCAGTAGTTGGAAACAAATTTGATTTCTCTTCCATGTCTGTCTTTCCCACCCTGGGGACCAGACTTCTACATAGTGCTGGCAGCAGGGGGCCTGGGCTCATCGCTGCTAAACTGAATCAAGGCTCTTCCAAAAAGGTCAACAACAAAAAATACAGCCCTGGAGGCCAAATGTCATATTAAGACTTTTCTTCATTTTCTATACCACCTCTGCCTGTTTATTTCCAAATCCTGAAGCAAACAAATTTTGAGAATGCAAGACTAAAAAATAAAAGTTTATTACTCAAGATCTCACAAGTTAAGTTTCAGGAAATTCTCTCTTTCTCAAAGAATTGCTATCTTATTTTCTATAGTATAATAAAAATTTCCATAAACCATCATGCCCTTGGCATCTGGGAAGCTCAAAACCAAATTGAACACATAGGAATAATATCACTGGCATCCTTGCAGTTAACAAATTAGCTTGCTCTTCTTTCTGTGAATTTAATTTTCTAGAGTTTGGCCTAAATTCCTTAATGTTGACACAACTTATATACAAATTTACATCATGGCATTTAAATGTAGAAGCTGATTTGAAAAATATAAATAAACCCATAAATATCAAGAAGGAAAAGAGACAAAGGAAGAGAGAACAAGAGATCAATAGAATCAATCAGATCAAATCTTAGCATAAATGGAAAACGCGAACTGTGGTGGAAATGTTCTTACCCCTTAAATAGCAAGCTAAGGCTAACGGTGATTCTGGGCTCTCATTTCAAATAGGCACCATTTGAGAAATGTCCTGTTCTGAAACATGGAAAATGAGAAATTATAGAGCCTATCTAACAAATCAAAAATAAATGAAGTAACAACATAAAGGTAGATTTACCGTTATTTATAATTTACCATTTTTACCTTGTTTTCAATTGTCTCTCGTCCTCTTCATTTGAAGAGCCCATTACATTTTATTATGCTAAACCCTATCTTCTGTCACATAAATTACAGTTAAAGATCTTAATATTAAAGCCTCTTAGCTCTGAGATCATATTTCAAGCTTTGTTCAAACCAGACGTTAATGCTAGAATTGAACACAGAACACTTTGTCATCATTACCTAGGATCTCAAAAGTATAATACAATTTTTGCTATATATGGCAAAAAAATGCCTCTTGGTATAACACTGAATTATGGAGATATATTGATTTCTGTAGTATTTTGACAAAACAATAAAACTAAACCTGTTAGCTCCTAAACAGATACCCAGACATCAACCCAGCCATGATAGCAGCGGTCATGAAGATAAAGGTTTCATTTAGCCCAGTTAGAAATAGGAAACTCCTCAAACTCATGTCCATTCTGCCAGTTCCTGCTGCTCACCCTTTTGTCATCCTTTTCTCTTTTCATGGGCAAACAGGAGAGTAAAGAGAGGACCAATTTTGCTATTGTGTTGGCTCAAATGGAAATCCCAAATCTCATTCACCTGCTCAGGGATCTTGGGCAACTAACATAACCTCTGTGGGATTCGGTCTCTTCATAAGTAAAATGAGGACAATATCGGCCCCATGGGATTGGTGAGGAAATTAAATGAGTAAATACATACACGATATACCTACCCTACCCTCAGGCCAGTATGCAGTAGGTGCTTAATAAACGGTGGCTGCCAAAATTATTTCTTAAAGAATGCTACACAGTCAGCCTATGCCTCTTGCCCACACTGCTACGAATAAGTTAGGAGACCTGGCCAAGTTCTCACCCTGCCTTTCATCACCATCTTTCCTTGTGATCTTGGGCAAATCATGTTTGTTTTACAAGTCTCCATCTAGAAAACGGGGATAATCACACCTGCCCGGCCAACCTCGGAGGTTTGTTTGGGGATAAAATGGAATAAGAGATGTGACGGTGCTTTGCAAAGGGGAAAATGCTCCTTGCACATAAAAGATTATTATCACAAATCAACCAGATGGTGTGGAACTGCAAGCACCCTCAGAGCTCTGTGTCGTTCCAAGTCAGGCATTTGGCCAGCAGGAAAAGAGAACTTTTCCAGGATAAATCAATGTGTCTGTTTCCCCCAGTAATGGTGATGATAATGGCACCACAACCGTACAACTAACCTTTTCCCCCTAGTAAATGATAAGAACAATGCTGCTGCCACAACAACTCGCATTTATTAAACTCCTATTGTGAACCAGACAGGGATAGCATTTTCACCTGAAACAGTTCTCCCATTCTCTTCTCACGACTACTGGTAACGTAGACGCTACTATAATCTGCCCTCTACACATAAGCAAACTGAGGCCCAGAAAGTCTAAGCGATTTGCCCAAGCGCCATGGCTGCAAGATGGAAGCACAGGATCGGGGCACAGGTCTGCCCAACTCCAAGTCTGGGGCTCTCTCCACTACACCTCTGGGAGGCTCCTGGCTGGGTCTGCCCAGGTGGGTGTAGAGCAACTGAGGATCACTGGGTGGGTTTTCAGTCCTCACACAAGACTGATGTCGGACCCTAAGCTGCCAGGCCCAGTTGTCTTGACAGCTGCTCTGAACCAAGGGAATGGCCCTGCAGCCGGAGCCCAGGGATAATTTAGAGCCTGGGAAAATGCCTGTAACCCATAACACAATTCCTGGTTATAGGTTATGTTGGAGAAAGAGGGGGCCTTTAGAGCAGGAAGACCAGGGACCGCATCTTGGTGTCACCACTGCCTGGTTAAATAATCACAAGCACAGCCCACCTTCTCTCATCCTCAGGTTCCTTCTCTGGAAAGTAGAAAACTCTAAGAAATATAAACAATAATTCCTCTCTCATCAAATTGTTGTGCAGTGAAGTAGGAGGATGAGTATAAAAAGGCTTCACAAACGGTCAAACATGGCCCCAGTGCCTCCTCTCCTTGTTCCCTGTGGGGCCTGGGGATCTGTCCTTGGTGCTGTCACTGCAATTGCATTGACCATGGTTTCTGTCCCAAGGCCAGGTTCACCTGCAGCAAAACACAAAGTCTCCCCAAGAACCACACCCCCATCAACACCAGCCTTCTGGTCTGTCCTCCCTGTGCAGAGGAGTAATGTGTGCAAAATGCACACTTACACACACACACGCACGTGCAGACACACACTTTCAAACCCTTCATTGCCCTCCCACTATTCTAAGGATCAAAGCAAAATTCTCAGCACTACCTACAAAACCTCAGATTTGTGGCCTCCAACCAGACACATAAACACACCCAGGTCTTTCAGCCCATCTTCCTCCCCTGCCTGATGCCCTTGCCCTCTCCCCCACCACCACCCATTTGCCTAGTTACCTCTTTCTCCTTGAAATCTCAGCTCACCATGATGTCTTCATGTCATCATGCAAAGTCTTCTCACAGTTATATGTGACACTAGGGACCTCTATTTCCTATTCCTACCACAGTAGTCTTTTAATATTTATTTGTGTGACTCCTTCATGTGCGTCTGTCTATTCTCCAGATAATAAACTCCATATGGGCAGGAGACATATCTGTTTTGCCACCATTATGTAACCCTAGAGCTTAGCACAGTGACTGGCACCCAGTAAATTCTCAAAATAAATGGTAAATTAGTTGACTAATGATTGAAAACCAACATCACCCTCACCTGCCTTTTCACTTGTACACCTGTGCCTTTCAATTCAGTTGAAAATCATCAGCGAACCTAGATGCCTACCTCACACCATACACAAAATTAATTCAAAGGAGACCTAAATGCAAAAGCGAAGATTAAAATAAATATGGGAGAAAAATCTTTGTGATCTTGAGGTAAGCAAATATTTCTTAGACAGGACACACAAAAAAATATTAACCCTAAAAGAATGAAATCATAAATTTGACTTCACCAAAATTTGAAATTCTGCTCTTCAAAAGAATTCATGTTAAAAATGAAAAGACTGCCAGGCGTGCTGGCTCATGCCTGTAATCCCAGCACTTTGGAAGCCTGAGGTGGGTGGATCACTTGAAGTCAGGAGTTTGAGACCCACCTGGCCAACATAGTGAAACCCTGTTCCTACTAAAAATACAAAACTTAGCTGGGCATGGTGGCAGTCACCTGTATCCCAGCTACTCAGGAGGCTGAGGCAGGAGAATCCCTTGAACCCAGGAGGCAGAGGTTGCAGTGAGCCAAGATCACACCACTGCACTCCAGCCTGAGTGACAGTGACTCTGTCTCCAAAAAGAAAGAGAAAAAGACAAGCCACAAATTGAGAGAAAATATTTCAACACACAATCTGACAAAGGCCCTATATCCACAATATATAAAGAACACTTACAACTCAGTAATAAGAGAAATCACCCAATAGATAAAATGAGCAACAGACTTGACCAGGCACTTCACCAGAGAAGATAAACAAATGGCCAAAAAGCACATGAAAGGATGTTGTTCAACATCATTAGCTGTTAGCAACATGCAAATGAAATCCACAATGAGACACCACTTTTTATTCCCTAGAATATCTAAAACTAGAGACTGACAATACCAAGTGTTGCCAAAGATGTGAAGCAACCAGAACTTTCATATACTGCTAGCATGACTATAAAAAGATACAACCACTTTGTAAAACCATTGGGTGCCTCTTATACAGATTATAACCCACTTATCTTCCTAAGCATTTATCCCAGAGAAATAAAAGCATATGTCCACACAAACAATGTTAGTAGCTGCTTTATTCACTACTGAAAAAACTGAAAATAGCCAAAATCTTATTTATATCAACAAGAGAACTGATAAACAGTGGTATATTCACACAATGGAATGCTACCCAGCAATAAAAATGTACAAAGTACAGAGCGAGAACATGAATGAATTTCTAAAAATATTATACTGAATGAAATAAGCCAGACACAAGACTACAAAATGTATTATTTCATTTATAGGGAGTTTGTTCAAGAACAGGCAACATTAGTCTATGCTGAAAGAAATCAGATCAGCGGTTGATTGGAGCAGGATGTGAGATGCTGGATATGCTGACTAAGGGGTTGGTTACATGACAGTCTACTGCATAGGTTCATCAAACCTATCCGAGTGTACAGATAAGATCTGTGCTCTTACTTTATGTAGTTTCTACCTCAATAACATTGAAGTTAAGAAAGCAACATTGACTACTCTGCCTCACGTCCAAAGGAGTGAGTTGACCACTTTCCTTTCTTCTTTCCACCCTCCTGGGTGAATTTTGGTCAGAAAAGAAAATGGAATTGATTTTCAAAAGAAAATGCCATTTTAAAAAGGAATTGATGCATGAGGTTGTGTTTTTTATACAGTAAAGGATGAAGCTGGCCTCCCTGCCTCCTGTCTCTCCTATCCATTCTCCACAAGAAACCCAGAATAAGGTTTTGAATTCATCACATGAAACAATCCTACCTCCTACAGGAAAAATCTCCTGTACTCTCATGCCCACAGAGGGCCAAGTTTACCTGGCTGTATTAGTTTCCTGGGACTGCCATAACAAATGACCACAAACTGCTTGGCTTACAATGGAAATGGATTCTGTCATGGTTTTGGAGGCCGGAAATTCAAAATCAAGGTATCACAGGGCCAGTCTCCCTCTGAAGAGGATCTTTCGTTGCCTCTTCCAGCTCCTGGTGGCTCTTGCTTTCCTTGGCTTGTGGCCACATCATCACTCCACTCTGCCTGTCTTCACAAGTCCTTCCCCACTTCTCCCACTGTGTATCTTCTAAGGATATTTATCTTTAGATTTAGGGCCCACCTGGATAATCCAGGGTGATCTCATCTTCTAAGACCCATTTCCACGTAAGGTCACATCTACAGGTTCCAAGGGTTAAGACATGGATACGTCTTTTGAGGGCCACCATTTAACCAGTGACACTGGCAAATAGCCACTTTTTTAGTGGCCTTAACTTTCTTTTTACTTTGTATTGAACTATAACATGTGTTCTGTAAAGAGCCCCTCTCACAAGTGTTTGACATTCTCACAAACACAGCACACCCATTCAACCAGCACCCAGATCATGAAACAGATCTTTACACCCCTGGAAACTCCCTCATGTCCTCATCTGTAAAATGGAGATGATAATAGTAGTTGCCCTGGTGGGACTGTTGTGAGAATACTATGCAATAAAGGTTGTGAAAAGCTCAGCCCTGTGCCAAGCTCATAGTGAACACTCGAAAAAAAAAAAATAAATTATTCCCACCCACCCCCAGAATAGATTATAGAGCGGTGGTCTTCCTCGGGATATCAAGGGTGCAGATAGAGTTAAGCAGGAGAAAACATTTGCACATCTTCAGATGAAGCCTTGAAGAAGAGCAGAATGACCCCACCCCAGCTTCTGGCTGGTTCCAGACAAACAAAGGGACTGACGTAACCAGGAGAGCTACAATTTTCTCACCTGGATCAGGCGCATCACCTATGGAGGTACCAGGAAAGCAGACTGAGTTTATGTTGCAAATAGAAAATGATGACACTAATTATCTTCCATTGTAGTGGCTGGGGATAGTTCCCGGAGCACTTTGCCTTCCATTATCTTGTTTGATCACACTATAAAAGGGAAGAGACTTCCATCTCAGGTATTAACGGCTATATTCTAGATTTGAGACCACCTCCCTCCCCATCATTGAGCTGTTTTTGGTTTTGTTTTGTTTTGGTTTTTTGGTTTTTTGTTTTTTTGGGTTTTTTTTTTTTTTTTTTTTCAGAAAAGGGACAGACTCATTCAGGAAGCATTACTTATTCAGAGTGAAGTCTTCCCACGCTGCAGTGATTGGGGTTGAGAGCCCTACACTGCAGGGAAAAGGTCACTTGGAAATTGCTGTGTCCCTGTCATGTCTGCTGGGACAGCACAGCCAATGTCAACAGAGGGCTGGCCAGGCCCCTCTCACTGTGGATTCCTATGATTAGACGGTTTCACCTCCTCAGAGTTCCAGAGGATCCCGGCCATTATGAATACAGCCCCTGAGTTATTGGGATAAGACGAGGAACTGGGATATAATGGCACTGAAATATCACACAAATCACCCCAGCCTGACATAAAACCATTTCCCCACCAAGTAGATAGAATGTTCTGCCAGATTCTCTTGGCAGCAGAGAAATCACCCCTTCAAAATACCTAAATGAGGTGTCCCCCATCTTGGGTTTCGTTTTGGCATTTGAGAGTCCCCCTCCTTATCAGGAGAGAGATTTTCCTTTAAATTTTTTCCTTCAATATATATCCCTTTTTTTTCCATTACAACTGGAAAAAAAGGTCATGAGCGTCCTCTGATGGGGGCATAAATATTGCATTCTAGAGGTGGAATGGTTTGCCTCCCACTTTGTAGAATCCCCTGGGGTAAAATCTCACCCAGAGCTGCTGCAGCCTGGCTCTTTTTATACACTTGTTTGCAAAAAAAGCTCCCAAGGAGTAATGTGGGCCTTTTCATTTCAAATGCCGCAGCCATTCCTACAGTGTGCTGGGCCCACCACACAGAAGGAGTGCTTAGAAGGGCCTCTGCGCCAACATCATCCTCAAGTTCCCCTTTTGTGGGAAATCCATGAAATTTAGATCTTTTGCTATTGGAAGGAACAAAATATTTACCAATATATAAAGAACTTTCAAAGAGGGACCTCACCACACACACAGATCTGAAGAAGTGCAATATAGTTTTCCATCCAGGAGATTTATCTTATTTTATTTTTAATTAATTTATTTATTTTTTGAGCCAGGGTCTTCCTCTGTGGCCCAGACTGGAGTGCAATGGCGCGATCTCTGGTCACTGCAACTTCTGCCTCCCAGGTTCAAGTGACTCATGCTTCAGCTTCCTGAGTAGCTGGGATTACAGATGTGTGCCACATCCTGCAAATTTTTGTATTTTTAGTAGAGACGGGGTTTCGCCATGTTGGCCAGGCTGGTCTCGACTCCTGACCTCAAGTGATCCACCTGCCTTGGCCTCCCAAAGTGCTGAGATTACAGGCGTGAGCCACCGCACCCGGCCTAGTTTTCAGGCAAGAGATTTTTAAATGACAGCCTTCTTCATTAGTCCTTCTCCTCTCTCACTCTAATTTTCAACTGTCTACACGGACTCAAGGAACAGCTCTTGCGGAAGGATTTTCAGCAGGCCACTCAGCCCTGATGGAACCTGCCTGCCCTATTACCTTCAGCATGCTAAATGGTGCTGTTTCATTTTGTTCATTTATAGGGCTACTCTTTTATCTGAGGCATGTTTATTAACTGGTAGCTGTTAATTATATAAGAAGATAATTTCATGTAAATGTTGGATTTAAAAGCAGCCTATCTAGCATGCTTACTGTTTAACAAGAAGGCTTTAGGATTTGTTTTTTGTTGTTCCTATGTGAGTAAAGCAATTAATTGATTCAGTTGATTGAATGAAAAATGCATCGTAATTGCTTTACCCCATCAAGCAGCTACTAGCATTATTTAATGCTGGCAGAGGGACAACAGCCTCTATGATACACCGTCTCTCTGTTTACTGCCCTAATAAGGCACGGGAACTGGGGCCTTTGGTTAACAAAGGGACACTCAGATGGGGTCCTGGTGGTTCTTTCTCTAAGAGCAGAGAGAACAGCCCCAGTGACTTGGACTATTCAGGGCCAGAAGGAAAAAAGAAAAAACAATCCCCTTTTGTCTGAATTATCCAGATAATTGCCAACCCGTTCCTTTGGTTCAGCTTTGCTGGCCCGGTGAAGTCCAGAGTGTCGGGGCTGACTGCTTCCTGGGCACTGGGCTTTGTGTCTGCATGGAGATGGCTCATTTCATGAGGACGTGATGTTCTCTGCACAGGAGAAAGATATGGGGGCTCCCAGGTATGTCTTCTAAGAGGTTTTCAAGAAAGATTCAGAGTGGAGATGAGGCGGGTCTTGCCTGGACCCATCTACACATGCAAAGACAACGTATCTGAGGCTCACACCTGTAATCCCAGCACTTTGGGAGGCTGAGGCAGGCAGATCATGAGGTCAGGAGATCGAGACCATCCTGGCTAACACCGTGAAACCCCGTCTCTACTAAAAATACAAAAAAAAATTAGCCGGGCATGGTGGTGAGCACCTTTAGTCCTAGCTACTTGGGAGGCTGAGGCGGGAGAATGGTGTGAATCCGGGAGACAGAGCTTGCAGTAAGCTGAGATTGCGCCATTGCACTCCAGCCTAGGCGACAGAGTGAAACTCCATCTCAAAAAAAAAATATGTATATATATTTGATTAATCCTTAATCCCAGGTGCCCAACATGAGTGCTTGGCACATCACATAGGCTCAGCTTGAAAAGGAGTGAACACCAAACACCAGCCTGGACCCTCTGGTGCCAAAGCTGCAGGTGACATTCAGGGCTGACCATGTTTCCAAGCCTGGCCTAAGTCCCAGTTCCAGGCACTTTCAAAGATTGAACTCTGACCTTACTTCCACAAGGCTTCATCTGACACTGAGAACCAATCCCCCAGTCCCTGTTGAGGGCACCCACTGGATGTCAGGTGCAATGCACCTGCTTTAAATTGTCTCAAATGCATGGATTTATATTTGACAATAACTTCACAAGGAAGCTCTTATTATCCCCATTTGCAGGAGGAGAAACTAAGGTTCAATGAAGCTGAGCCTCATGGGTTTGTCACTGAATGTGTGGGTAGGAGAGTTGACATTTGAACCCAGCTCTCCCTGCCCCAAAGGCCAGGCCCTTGCCATGTAAATTGTGCAGTACAGCCTCAGGCACATGGAAAGTGCCTCTTATTGCTTGTTGTTGTGGTTGTCGCCTTATAGTTGTTGTCATTGTATGTCCATGATGCTAATGGCCTCCATTCAACCTACGCTTTCATCTAAGATGAGTCTCTCTAGCCCTCAGTTGCTCACGTTCCGTATCAGGTTTCTGGTTTCCAGGTGGACCCCAAGGTTGCCCATCTCCTTTTCCCTTTCATTTTAGGCTTTCGAGTCGGCTGACTCAGATTCACTCCTGAGAGCAGTTAGAGAATGGCATTGGGGGTATAATACTGGGACTTCCTCAACCCTAATGACCTTCCTGGCCTCTACAGCTAGAAATCCTAAGGAAACACTCAAATAATTGCTGTAGGATGGCCCTGAGGAACCACACACATGCACAGGCATACCTGGAAGTATCATATTGAGGAATACTGACCCCCAAATTAGAAAACAAGAAAAAACACTGTTTAGTGCACTGTGTAGTTTTCCCAACTTGAACAATAATGCACGATTGTGCGGTGATATCTGCTGACTTTTATGTACAGGAGAACAAAACCACAACACCGTTCCACTGCTTTGCCATAACTTGGTCCACAACACCCAACAACAATAAGTCAAAATTCACCTTAAGTGAATTAACACAGGCTGACCTTGAATTTTTTTCTCAGCTGCCAATATGAATTATTTAGTGTTTCTAAAATTAGAGGGCATTTCCAATGCCTGTGGTAATGACCTTCCAGATGAACGTCCATCAAAGTTGGAGCCACTTGGCCAACTGGGTGCTGTAATAGTGGCCATATGTCACCCAGGCCCCGCTCTCCTGGGTACCACTATGATGCTTGTTAGAATTAGATAAGAATGCTCTGGTGCAGTCCCTTTCAGACCTGGCCATTTGCCTGTCCCAGCCAATGTTTTACGTTACTGCCAGAGACTTACTCCACCTTTGCTGAGAGGCAAGGGCCTTGCCAGCAGGGCCCCTCCTGGTTAGACGGGCATGTCTGTTTCTGTAGCACATTGGCAGGAGAGAAGGTGAAGGTGATGGGAGAACCCTGGTAGGCTCCAGTTTCGAGGTCAGGCAGTAACCGTGTTACCCCAATGTCCCTGAGTCTCCACCACTAATGTAGTGGCTTGAACCACATTACTATTATGCAATATTAATGAATTGTAAAGGCTCTCATGATGAAATGTTCAGGGAAATGCTGCAGTTTCTATCCTCCTCTTGAAGACTCACACTGCACCTTAGCATTGTAAAGGCTCTGAGAAGGCCTGCAGTAAAGAAACCTGTTAAACAGCTTTATTTGACTCATCTTTTCCCACTGCCTCCACTACCAAACATTTCCCAAAAGAATATCTTTTAAATCACACAAAACTACTGTATCCCACTGCCCCCATTTGGGGAAGGCTGGCTGGATGGCAACCTTGGTCCTTCCCAGCACGGGCATTCAAGATGTTGGGAGCACCATGGTGGGCCCCTTCTGAAGATGTCTTGTAATGTTGCTCAACTAAAAGGCATTTTCTGTTTTGTAGAGATTTCTTTCTGAGTATTAGAACTCCTTTGTTCTCAAGTGATCACAACCTTCCTCAAACTATCTTGCAAATAAAGGCAATTTATTAGGCTATGAGGAATACTGGGTGAGCCCAAAATGAAAAAGGAGCTGAAGAATCAGCACCTTGCAGGTGGAATCTGCAGCCCCCTTGTGGGCAGGCCAGTGAACCTCGGGGAAGAGAGGCTCTCAACTTCTCTTTGTCGTTCTTTCCACCTCTGTCTCCACCTCTCTCTCTTGGACCCATCCCCATCCATTCGACCAGCCAATCACTCACTTCCCTTTGTTTTTGCTTCCCCTTGTGTGTCCTTCGCTCTCTCCAGCGACAGATGGGCCTTTCCCATGGGGTAGGGACAACGGCTGCCAGCAGCCCCAGCCTAGCCACCCCCCAGAGGGAGCGAAAGAGAGAGAGTTTCTTCTTCTACCATCCTTACATTCACCCTGGGGCAGACTCAGGAGGCATCTGAGGCACCCACCAAATCTAGGAGAGCCACAGTCTACTCCTGAGATTCACCACTATGTCTGGAGGCTACATTGTGGCCCCTGAATAATGTGGGGTCACACACTTCTCCCTGTGGCCAGAAAGGTGCAGCACACTGGAGCTCACAGCCCCACCTGTGTGGCCCAGAGCAGAGAAGAAGTCCCCACAGGAAGGAGGGATTGTTACCACAAAAGGAGGGGGAAGGGAAAAGACGCTGGGACACACAGCCAAGAGCCTCAAGACCACCTTTCTCTCAAGCATGAAACACTTAGCAATGGGACCCTATGATGTCTCATGGCCTCCGCTTACGTTAGCCTTTATTCAAACTAGATGGCAAGAGTCTTGAATTTGTCTATGTTGGAATTGAAGTGTTAAAGACATCTGTTGGTTTGTTTCCATATAAAATACGTCACCATGTAAAAGGGAAAGTTAGACTGTGGTGCAGATTACATCATCCGTGCAGATCAGCAACCATTAGTCCAAGTGAACAGTTCCTTCTTCAGGTATTTCCACTGGTGAGTGCTTCTGTCACAGGACAGGATAACTTATGGTCATATTAGCCATTCAAAGACAATGGTTCAATACTCAATTATTGCTTTTCTTGGGTTTTGTCCACACCATGTTAAAACAGTTAGTTTAGAAGTGAAAACTCAGGCTCATGATGGCCACTTCTCGAGTGCCAGTCTGTTGTGATCTAGGGTTTTGAATTCAGCCACTGGTTGCTTTGGTGCCATGGTCTAAGGAGTTACCAAGCTTGTAAGAGGAAGATGAGGATATTCACGGGGAGAAGTTTGGACCACTATTTATGTGAATAAGGAGAGTCTAACCTACCCATGCTTAACTTCTCATGCTTAAAGTCCACACATGCTTAATTGGGTGGACACAGTTCCACACAATAGCTTGGTAGGTCGTTTACTTCCCAAAGAGACTGAAAAACTCCCAATAGTGGAATTATCACCATGGACCAGGCACTGTGGGATCTGCTGGGGACAAGAGCATACATCCCACACCAGTCTTGGCCAGACATGAAACAGAACATCACAAAGCATTTTCACTGACAGCTTGTTTCTAGATTTTAGGGCTGGATATTCATATGTTCCTATAAGGCCTCAATAGGCTCAGAAATGTCACTTCTCAAATTCTACAAAAAAGAGTGTTTGGAACCTGGTGAATCAAAACGCAGGTTCCATTCTGTGATATGAATGGAGGTGCACTGAGGAAAGGTGTGTTTTTTGTGTAACTGTATTGACCGCTCTCAGAACAGCCATGACACCTGCAGAGCCACGGGCATAGGTAGGCGGGGAGGAGTGATGTTTGGGCCAACACTTGGAAGATCATGAGAATTATCCAGAAGCAGGCGGCTGGGGTCAGAGGAGAAAGACTACGTTTCTGGCAGAGGAAACAGCATGGGTGAGCCTATGGGATCCTGAGCTCAAGGAAGGCTAAATATTCAGGGCTGGCTGAGTTGCTGCTTCCTATGCAGTAGTCCAGGCCATCATCAGCCTCATCCTGGCCACAGACAAGGGCACCAGACAGCACAAGCCCAGTCCACGACAGTGATGCCTGTAGCAAAGATGGAAGCACCCACAGCCTCATACTAACCCCTTCTACCAATCCCTGAAGGACTGGCCAGCTTCCCCAGTCCTCTGTCTGTACAACCTTCCCAGCAGGCCTGGCCTCTTTGAACACTTAGCCAATCCAAGGAAAAAGAAAGAATCCCAAGAGAGACACTAGACTTGCAGTTGATGTGGCCAGTCTGTGCTCATGCCCATTTGAATTTGAAAAGTTAATGATCTATACTTCAAATTGATGATGTAGGCCACAGTAGCTACACTTTCAAAAACTGTGTGTAACAAGACCTTCTGTACTCTTGATCTGGATGATCTATCTCATCACACCAAACCAATACCATTTCAGCCCCTAACTTTTTTCATAAGTAACATTTTTTATTTGTGAGTAATCCCTTAGCACCAGGAAATGTAGGCTGGCACTAGGAATTTAGAAATACTAAAATTACTCCTGTCCTCTTCCTTATCCCTCCCCTCTACCCCATTTAACCTCTTCGGTTTTCCAAATATCTGAGAACTCCGGGCCAGGAGCCACACTCTGAGGCCTGAGTGGTGCTCAGGACAGAAAGGCAGCCATGTGTCCAGACCCCGCACCAGCCCTTGTCACACTTAGAGCTCATTTCTTGCTTGCTTGCTCTTTCCCCTACCACCTG
The DNA here is from genome assembly GCF_024542745.1 of Macaca thibetana thibetana. Lineage (NCBI taxonomy): Eukaryota > Metazoa > Chordata > Mammalia > Primates > Cercopithecidae > Macaca > Macaca thibetana. The sequence continues at coordinate 119,416,381 of NC_065586.1, read as the reverse complement.
GGAGCTCCTTGAAGGCCAGGAACTCTTGCAGAAGGCCTGGCATTCAGTAGGTGCTCAGAAAATACCTTTGTGAGGGTTATGTAGGCTTCATCCCCTACACATGTAATGTACACACAGGCCTTACTTACCCTGTAATGGGGCTGAATCTCTGCTGGAGATGGAGGTGTCCATGACTGTGAAAATAGACCCTACCTGCCTACAGGTGAGACCCAGGCAGGATGGCATTTCTTTCTACTCTTGCTAGGAAGATGCCACCATGACATGGAGAGGATCTCCACCCTGGCAGCAGGGAGTGCATGGAACACTATCGCCTCCCTTCTGTGTGGTCAAGGATAATTGTTTTCAAATCGCCATCGAGATCAATGTCTGGTCACTGGGAAAGCCACACTGCCCATCCACCAAATGGCACCATTGCTCCTAACAGTCACACAGAGAATCTCATTTTAGAAAATGGATCTCTAAAGCCATTCATTAAAGCATTATGCACTGTAACTCCCCAGACAGAAATGTTTACTCAGGCCTAACTATATAATTAAATAATTAGCATATGTATCTTATATGTTTTTAAAATGCTTGCTCTGTTAGAAGCTCTAGAATGTTACTCCCATACTCTAGCCCTCAGCCAGCAAAGGGCATATCGCTGCGTCAATCATCAACCAGGTGGCGGTTTGTTTTCACACCTCTGGTTCAATTATCCTTTAATTGAAAATTTCGTCAAGAAATGGAGCTGAGAGGCCATGGGGGCTCTCCCAGAGGCTCTATGATGCAAGCCGCTGTGGAGCAGAGGCAGAAAGATATCCAGGCTGCAGGGAGAGATTGGCCTTATTTCTTCCCCGGCTGGGGCTTTTCCTAGGCTCAAGGAGCCTGGGAAAGGCACGGATATCCAAAAGGTGCGAAGAACCTTCCCAAGGCACAGATGGCCAGGTTCAGAGAGTCTGGGAACAGGCAAGTTCATCCCAAAACCCTTGACCCCAGAAAAAAAGAGGCAGATGTTTCTTACAAGGATGGGGCTGAAGGGAAGAAGAAATTGCCATCCTTTGCCTAATTCCTCAATTGCACCACAATCCTTCCTACCTCAGGGTCTTCCCACATTTTGTTCTCTCTGCGTGGAATGTTCCTAGAGCCCCTTCCCCAGACCACCTTCAGATCCCAACTCACACATCACTTCCTCGGGGAAACCCGCCTGGACACCTCCACTACCCGCCAAGCCAGGCCTCTGTGATCCATTATCACTCTGCCCCTTGATTGTCCCGCTTGTCCTTCTGATTAGATGCAAAAATGTTTCTAATTCCATGGTTATTTTTATCAGCATCTAGCTCCGCTGTGGAAGGGTGAGCCATTGGATCTCCGCTCACTGTTACACCCCCATGTCCAGCACAGCACCCCACTCAATACTTGCTTCATGAATGAAATAAACAAATTGGGAGTCAGCTGAGCCAGTCTGGATTGGGTGGGCTGACCAATTCCCTCTCTTGCTTTAATGAGTACTTTATGACTTTCTTGCCCATTCGCAAAGTAGCCCATGGCAATCCACAGGAGGGGGATGTGAGAGGAGAGGAGGGACATGCCAGGCCCCAGAGTCCCCGCAGCAAATATGAATGCTGAAAATGGCCGAGGGCACTTTCTGTTGAAGGATGGGTTGGGGCCTTAGCACAGCACCACCCAGGCCTCTTACGAACAAATTTTCCTTAAGGTTATTTATGAGTTCATTGCCTGGATCTTCATTAATGATGTGGTGCGTGCCAGATTGTGTTCTAGGTGTTAGGAAAACAGCCGTGAATAAGCCAGGCCAAGAGCCCTGCCCTCATGGAGACTGCACTCTAGAGACAAGAGACAGAAGGTAGAATGTACAGTGCACCAGATGGTGATAACTTCACGGAGAAAAAGAAAGAAGACATGAGGGGCAGGGAGGGTTGCTATTTTGAGAAAGTGGTTAGGAAGGCCTCTCAGATGAGCTGACAACTGAGCAAAGACTGGAGAAAAGTAAGGGACCAAGCGCTGCAGGCATTGGGGACAGCAAGGGCCATTTCCTCACCCTACTCACCCAGGGACAATGAAAGAACAGAGTCATGACCACCTGGTACCCAAGATCCCTCTGGGACACAAATGACATACTTACAGCCAGGTGATTGGGTGAGGCCAAAAGGGTACAGTGCCCATGCAGAGGCTCGTGTGCCCACAGTCCATCTCTTTCAGCGGGCATGGGGTGTTTGCTGGCTGGTGACTCAGTGGAGCTCTTAGGAGGGGAGTAGAGGAAGTGGGAGGAGCACTGACCCAGCATCTGTTTCCCTGGCTTTCCCCAAATGTCAGGCTCAGCATCTCGGAGGGAAGCTTCCAAACCCAAGGAGTGCATTGCCAAAAGACGCTTAAACAGAGGAAAAAAAGAAACAGCCAATGTGTTCAAACCATCCCAAACTACACATAAAAGACACCAGCTCAAACTAAGCCAGCTAGGGACCTGCACAACAACCTTAGGGGAGCTGCTGAGCTACTGGCTAGACCCTCCCTCCCAACCCCTGATCAACCAGCCTCCCAGGTTTGTAAGCATTCGAACTGGGAGCCCACAAACAAGCCATTTCTCAGTGGATTGGAACAATTTGTACCTTGACGACTGGTTTCTGTTATGATGCATCAGATCAGCAGTGTCATTGATCAGAAATGTTAACGTCTGTGTTTTTCAAATCTCTGATCGTTAAACTCACCAAATTTATGTTTGAAGATGGTTCCCTCCACCAGTCCTGATCTTGTGTGGATACAAGAGCCGCTGCTCCATCCAGCCTAGAGCCTGGGGTTTGCCCATCTCTCACCAAAATCCAGTCTGAGATGAAAGGGCTGTCCATCTACTTTCTGACCAGGACGTAGAGGCAGGAATTCTAAGTCAGCGTGTTCTCTCGTCTCCCAGAATCAGGGCCTTGCTATGGTCCTTGGGCTCCTCTTCCTGGAACGAGGGTCACAGACATACGTCAAGAAGGTCAAGGAGGCTAGATGCCTCCCTCTCTAGTGCTCACCTGCCAGTCAGCCTTGCCCTTGCCTGGTGACCTGCTCCCTGACCCACTGCCCACTCTGTCCTTGAAGCTTTTCTTGATTCTTGTGTTCGTGTGTAGACTTCCTGCGCTGCAGACCTGGCCTGAATGCTCAAGCTTTGCTTAGAATTTGGAGCCTGGGACCAGCCCCCCTAACAGCCCTGCCAAGCGGTACCCAAGAGGCATCCCAAACTGTGTGTGCAAAGCCTATTCACCTTGCATTCTGGAACACGGCCTCTCCTGTCATCCACGAATCTTCCATGGCAAGCCTCTCTGCCATCCGCCTCTCCTAATTCTCCTCTCTGCTTTACACTAACCAAGTGGTTACTAAAAGAAAAACAACAGCAACCATAGAAAAACCCCAAAGAAGCATATTATTCATGTCTCTTTTTAATATTCACTTTTTAATTTTAAGCTTCGCATAGATATTAACTTTATTTCCATCAACTTTCATTTTCCATTGACTTCCTGGGAATATGAATATGAAGGTTTTTTCCACCTACAAATGACATGTTTCTATTAAGCTATACTGGGGAAAGGATCATTTTACATGTGGTCCTAAACCCATTCCCCTTGTTAATTGGTTTAACATAATTCTGCCAATTCCAATCTTTTAGTTAAAAAACAAAAAAACAAAAACAAAACAAAACAAAAACCTTTCATGCCTGTGGGAAACAGATTGCCACAACCATTGCCCACACTTGGAATTTCCCAAAGACTCCCAGCCTCAGCAGTATTACCAAGTCATGCCTCCTGATCACCATCTTCATCTTGTAATTCTTGGCATGTGAGTTGTAAGCAAGAGTGATTGATGGCTGTGGAAGGTGTGGTTGCATCTCAGTGATCCAAAATTTTCCCAGACTCACACTCTTCCTCAGGATTAAAACACCTTTTTGATTTTGTATCTTGGAGACAGACAGAAACAAATTTTCCCAAAGCAGGAGTTGGATGATAAAGGAATGCCTAAAGGGGGATGCCAGCTGGAAAGCCGTGGCATATAGCAAGAGCTCAACCTACTGTGGCTAAGACAATTATGACTAAGAGTAGAACAACTCTGATGGCAACAACAGTAAAACAGGCACGAATCTTCAGAGAGGGGAGGAGGTAGTGACATATCTCTGTGAGTCTAGGCGGGGGTCACTTGGCTTTGCCCGTCTGTCCTAGTGACAGGCTGGCTGCACCGGGGGCTGGGTCCACTGTGCAGGAAGCCACTAAGGAGCACTCTGCAGGGAAAACCCACTGAGCCAGTTCTGGGGCTCAACTCCTAGGAAGATCAGACTTGATAGACATAAGAGATGCTCAATTTTTCTACAGTTCTAGAGAATGGGAAAGAGAACTCCCATGCAAACACGGATGCATAACCTAACACTTGGGGCAGACACCATTTCCTGTGAGCCTCATTCACAACCACCCAATATCAGCAAGCTATGTTATCACCAGCCCCGAAAAGGGGAAGTTACTTGCCAGAAGTAGTAGGAGGCCGGGGTTCAAACTCAAGGTCCTAAGTTCCTTTCACCGTGCAACACACAAATAGGCTGCTTTTTTGTTTTTGTTTTCGTTTTTGTTTTTTTGAGACACAGTCTTGCTCTGCTGCCCAGGCATGATCTCAGCTCACTGCAACCTCCACCTTCTGGGAAATTTCAAGCTCTTCTCCTGCCTCAGCCTCCCGAGTAGCTGGGACTACAGAAGCGTGCCACCACACCCAGCTAATTTTTGTATTTTTAGTAGAGACGGGGTTTTACCATGTTGCCCAGGTGGTCTTGAACTCCTGACTTCAAGTGATCCACCTGTCTCAGCCTCCCAAAGTGCTGGGATTACAGGTGTGAGCCACCACGCCCAGCCTAGGGTGCTTTTAAAACAGAGTTATTCTTGCTGTTTGATGGAAGTTTTTAACAGAATGAAGATCAGACTAACTCAGTCCAAGTGGCGGGAATAATGATGGAGTCATCCTATGGCCATTCAGACAGCAGCTGGAGGCTTGTGTGCTCTGGCAGCCAGTTAGGGATGAGTGCCCAGGAGAATCAGAGAGCAGGAGCCAGAGTTGAAAGAAGTGGACTGGAGATAGTATAAACCATGGTAAGAGATCAGATTGACAGTAGCTGCCAGCTTCAGCAATGACCCAAGGTCAGCAGAAGTGAGTAGGAGAGTCTGGAAATGCTTTCACGCGAGCAGTACTCAGCAGGGCCTGCCTGCGCCCAAAAGTGTGACTCCAGGGACCCATTCTTCCCACAGGAAGCCAGCTCTTGGTACCACCATAGTCCGGCTCTAACAATGACTTAGCAAGTGGCTGAGACCACAGGGAACATGGACCCTGTCCACAGCCTCCACTTCTGTCAATTCCATATCTCCAGCCCAAAGGTTCCTTGAAGCCCCAGAGGCTAAAGGCGCCTTGAGTCTCAAGCCCAACCTTCTTCCTGAATGGCCCGGGGGATTGTTTCTGCTGCTATTGTTTCTGCTTGTCGATGCAGGCCCCCCACTGAAGTCTCCACTAGCCGTCCCCATACCCAGAAAGAAAAAGAAAGGCCCAGAGCTCACCCAACACCCCAAAGTGTTGCCAGTCCCTGACTCAGCCTCCTCAAGCCCCCCAGGGAAGCAAACCGAGCCCCAGAGCCTCCTGTTTCTCCACCCCAACCTCCCGTGCCGTGCCACGCATCCCAAGGCACAGAGCTCCTCGGCGGTGCGTTTCCAATAGAACAGGCCCAGCGTGCCTGCAGCCACACATCCCCACATGTTATTCTTGCCTTTATCTTGTTAGCATAATGCTCAGCTTCATTAGCCAGCCAGATGAATCATTTAGTAATTGGAGCTAATGAATTTAATTTTCTACTTTCTATTTTTTTTATAATAAAACAAAGTCATATTTTACCAACAGGTCAAGGAAGGCTCCAAGTTGCTGTTTTGAGTCAACATTAGGCCAAGAGTACAAAATGGCAGACGGGGAAGGAGTTGGCTCCCTTTTATTGATGCCACCGCCTTTTCTGGAGTTTCTTGGGTAAGGAACCCCATGGAAGCACCATCCCGAAGTTCTACGGAGAATGATACTAAGGGCCCACATGAAAAATTAATGTCACCATGGTGGCAGCATTCCTAATAGGACAGTCTGAAGAGTAGGAGGCGCTCACAGAAAATAAACAATGCACAGTTATCAAGGAAACACCCTGATATCTATTAGATGAAGGGCTGTAAGGAATCTATTTATCTTGGAGAGATTTCCCTCCAAGGATCCCAGTGCCCCTCAGTCAAGTGAAATGGATGGATAACATACACCTCCCTTCTCACTCCCTGTTACAAAAGACGTGAAACCCAACAGTGAACCGGTACCTGAAATGTCAACGTGGGAAGCCAGGCTAATTAGAGTGGGGCCAACCCGCCTGACTGCATAGCTGACATGCACCCGCTGAAGCCTTCTTGTAACTTGACTACCCGAAGCCTCGTCCCTGATTAACAGAGCCTGGCTGCAAACTAAAATGCAGTTAATTTATTGTAAGTTTTATTAGGCATATAAAAGGGAAGCAGGAATGACTAGCCTTTCGTTGCTCGAGATACATTTCATCCATGACACGGAGCAGATTCCTCATAGATTAAGCTTGTTAATTTCCCTCCCCGCCAACATTCTTCTCCGCATTGCTGAAGCAAAAGCCACAGGCTCTTGTCTGAAATGGATGGGATGAAAAGGGCTGGGGGCCCCCCGGACAACAGTTAACATTAACCACTTTGTCCTTTTAATTCATCTAATTACATGCAAGGAGAAAGCTGCCGCCTTAGCAGGCTCGCTCTGCGCCAGAGCGCGATGCCGCTGGGCCATTGCTTTGGGCTTTTTGTTGTCTTATTAGGGGTGCTTTTGTTCGGAGGGATGGTTAAAGCCATTTTCAGCAGCCAGCAAGATGAAGCCGCTTCAATAAGGACACAATGTACTTGTTTAAATTACCTTTCAAAATGCTCAAAACCATTAAGGGGGAGGTGCTGCAAATAAAAGTTGGATTTTTTTATAATGTTTTACCCTAATAACAGCTTTTATTTTATTATAATCCATTAGTTGACAATATTATTCTATAGATTATTAGGCAGCAATTTTGTTATTTTATCACACTTTCAGCACTCACTCACCGGGCCAGAATCCACAAATCTCAGTATAATATGCTTTCAATTTTGTTAAAATCTCTATTTAACTGGTTTGGCTGCGGAACATCTTGGCAAATGTGTTTTTAATTTCATTCTAATTAACTTGACGGTTGACAGAACTCGATGGTGGCATGATGGTGTCCCCTTTTCCAGGGTCCCTGCAAGCCCCATGCCTAGGGTCCATTTTTTTTTTCTCTCCCATCCTAACAAGGAAGATGTCAGAGCTAACATCCAGGAAAAGGGTCTTTCATCTCTGTCAAAAGTATATGCAATTTTTAAAAAACCAATTAAAAAATCTGGCTTTCCTCTTTATCTGTAAAAAGAAGGTCATTGGTTCTGTGGGGTTCTCAAAAAATGGCTTGTCCTACAGACTTGGGTCCTGAAAGATGAAATGAAGACAAAGCAAGTGGGAGAGAGGGGTTATTTTTGTTGCTCAAGAGGACACCAGCTCTTTCCCAAAGAGGTGCTATGAAGGAGCGGCCATCCTCCCTCTATGTCACCGGTACTCGGTTGGGGAAAGAGCCTTCAGTTCTCTGCTTTTGGGGATCAGCCTGAGAAGAGCAGCATTCGGAGAACTTACCCTTGTTCTTTAAACAGTTCCACATTATCTCTATTGTCTGGGGAATTTCACTCTGGCAACCATTCTCCAGGTGCCCTCTCTGTCTTTGCTTCCAAAATCCTGCATCATCCCAGAACCCAGCCTTCTCTCTGACCCCGAGCCAGCAGAGATACAAGCAGGCCTGGATCACACCACAACGAAGACAAGTCAGTCATGCCTTCCTGATGTGGAGGTCAAACAAATCTCATCTTCCCACTGGTTTTCCTTATATGGAGATGGGCCTCCAGGGGACTGCGTGGAAACCGTTAGCTGACTTGAGACCAGGTCCTGGAGTGGCCGTTCACAATCTGCAGTGAATTTGGGGCATCCATTCTTGCACCTTTTTTGCACTCTTGCTCCCCCTCCCTGCTCCCACTCTCTATCTTTCCCTCCCTACCTTTCTCACATGTTGTGAATTTGCCCATCACTGGAAATTCCCTGATTCCACATTTGTACCACTCATTATGCTTCTGTTCAATTATTAAGAATGTCAGTCCTCCCAGGACCCTCAGAGATGAATCACTGTAACATCTTCCTCACATAAATGACAAAAATCTCACGGCTCAAGGGACTTGACTCACCAAGATACTGGCCAGCAAGGAGCAGCAGCCTAGGACTGAATCCAGGTCTTCTGACTCCCAGTCCATGCCCTTTCCTGAGATTTCCATTGGAGAAGTTCTAGGTTTTGTCAAAACATACACATGTACACACATACATGTGGTCTTTTTTCTAGTCTTCAAGTCTGAATTTTGAGTTTTCCTTTTTATTTTTTATTTACAACAAGAATGTTGCTACAAAATTATCTGGGCTATTAGAGTAAAACAAAGCATTTGGTGTTCATGTTTTAAAAAGGTACCATGTTTTTAGCCCCAAGCAAACAAAATATAGATGCCTAGACCAATAATTTTCAACAGGAGGAACTTTGCTCCCCAGAGGACATTTGGCAATGTCTGGGGACATTTTTGGTTGTCAAGACTGCAGCTAGGGGCATGCTACTGGCATCTAGTTGGTAGAGGCCAGAGATGCTCCTAATCACCCTATAAAGTGTAAGACCCCCAAGCAACCACCATGAAGAACTATCTAGCCCCAAATGCCAGTAGAACCCAGTGGACAAGCCCTGCCCTCTCCTTACCTGGGAGTCAGATTCAGGTTCAGGGAGCTTATACCTCACTTAGGGAGAAGAGAGGATGGTGAACCTGCAAGGACAATGGGTGGAGCCAAGTCCAGATGACCCACGAGTGGTGACAAAAGCAGGATTGAACCCACATCACACTGACAGTGCTCATTCTTGTTTGTCCTGCCTGAAGAGCAATTATACTTTTAATAACTGGGTCTGTTTCCCTTTCTATTCAATGGCAGTATCATGGGGTAATGAAGAGAAGGCCCATGTGAAGTGCCTGGCACACAGTAGGCCGTTGACACATTGGAGAGGGAGGAGGAATACAGTGCTGCTGTCTCGTGCTTTGGCCGGGATGGGGAGGGCATGTGTCTCCTGCTCTGGCATCTTTTTTATAAGATAGCAATATGTCTGCTCAAAGAAGTGTGCACACTAATGAACATTTACTTGGTAGGGAGAAGCAGGGAGGGGGCATGGAACTAGAGGAATGAGAAAAAGATGATGTCCTTTGTGGGACATGACCCACCTCCTCTTCCCATACTCCCCGTAACCCAAAAAGACACCTATAAAGGCTTTGATCAGAACCAGCTCATACACACAAGGTGAGACCTGCTCCCAGCTGGCTCTAGTCCATCCTGTAGCCCTGAGCAATGACTCTACTCAAACAGGTTAGAGCCATTTAGGAAACACAAGCCTGAGCTTCCTTACCAAGTCCCACGTGGTGACAGCTGTTTCTAGATATAGGAAGCCAGCAATATCTGAAACCATGCTTTCTGGCCAGAATATTAATTTGCACCATTAAATATTTGCTGTGCTCATTCCCAGCACCCCTCCCCACTCAATGCACTTGCATAACATCCACGTCCTCAAGCAGGGGGTGGGAGTAGCAGTGCAAGAGTAATCTCAGAGGGATGGCCCATTGATAAAAAACTTCTTTTTCAAGTTAATTGCCAAAGAGAAGTAAAATGTTCCTCCAATACTTCGTCTCCAAAACTGTTCTCTGGCTTGTGAACATCTGTCAAGAATATATATTTCCAGGGCTCCAAATTGCCCAGATTTTAACATCCAGCTTAGTTAAGCCACCAGAGTTTAACTAACACGCTGCTTCTTATAGAATCAGCACTAGGATAAAAAGGAGTTTGATTTCTTCCCCAGATGCATTTCATTTCTTTTGGACGGTCAGACAGCATGGGTGTGTATCTCGCCTCTCCGTGGCCTCACATGAAGAAGGAGGGGCCTTACTCACCGACACCATGGGTAAGTAATCCATTCAAGACCCATCTCCGTCGGGCCTCCATTTTACCAGCCCAAAATTAAGTTTTACCAGGACATTGTAGCGGGGCATGTGTTTGGCCATTGAGCACCATGTGTGGCCATTAGAAAGAAAAGGAAAATCAATAGGGTTTCATTAAAACAGCAGGCAATCAGGGCCCAGCCCTGGTTTAATTACAGTTTCAGTAGCATTTGCTTTAATTGGAAAGAATAAAAGAAGTGAAGTGGAGTGAATGAAGAAATTAGCATATCTATCACTGTTGTCACATTGTACTGTGGCCTTAAAACACTGTTCACTCTTTCCTATCTCTGAAGCTGCTCTGAACCCTGGAAAAAAATATATGGCAGGGCAGTCAGCAAATCCTCAGGCTCCACCTTTGTGAAATTCTAATTAAAGCCTTTTATAATCTTTGGAAGTCATTTTAAAAAATCTGCTAGATATGCTAGATACACTTTGCAACATGTCTGTTAATTACGCCTGCTTGGTGCGATGTGAGGAGAACCGCAATCACCTTGCGCTGTCTGAACATCGAGGCTGTTCTGAGAGCCAGCCTTTGGCCGCGCACAAAAGCCCCTAGGATCCTGCTCAGATGGGGGGCCCCAAGGGCAGTTTCCGCCAGCCGGAATTCTTTCCGCTTTATCAGGCTTCCGAACAATCACAGACTCAGAAAATATCAGAGGGTCTTTAGGCACCAACCAGACCAAATCCCACCCTCATTTTACAGATGGGAAAACTGAGGCCCAAGGTCCCCAGACTAAGAAAGGATAGAGCAAGGACTTTTTCCCAGGTTTGTTTCTTGGCCAATTCCAGTCTACTGTCTACTATCCATAATATTTTATCTGATGACATCTCAGGAAAACCCTTTCTGTTGAAAGAAAATATTGAGGTGGCCGGACACGGTGGCTCACACCTGTAATCCCAGCACTTTGGGAGGCCGAGGCAGGCAGATCGCTTGATGCCAGGAGTTAGAGTCTAGCCTGACCAACATGGTAAGCCCCATCTCTACTAAAAATAAAAAATTAAAAATTAAAAAAAAATTAAAAAAAAAAGATAGTCTGGCATGGTGATGCATGCCTACAATCCCAGCTACTCAGGAGGCTGAGGTGGGAGCATCACTTGAACCCGGGAGGTGGAGGTTGCAGTGAGCCAAGATCGCACCACTGCACTCCAGCCTGGGTGACAGTGAGACTCCATTTCAAAAAATGTATATATGTTGACATAAGGGATTGAATTTTTACTCACTAAAACTCAAACATTTCTTTTCTTACCAGATAACATTTCATAATGAATACACTCCTCCTTTTGGAATGGTTAACGGGTTAAAATCCATCCATGATTAGGAATTTGCTTAGGATACGGCCAAGGAAAGGTTTTCAAGTTCACGTCTACTGAGGAAGGAGCAGCAGATACTGGAGGCAGAGCCGACCTTCTCACTGACTGGGATTCTGGAAAGAAATGTCAAACGCCTAATCATTCCCATGAATTGCATGGAGGTCACAAGGACGGCTAATAAGAAGAACTTTCATTTTATGAGAGCCTATTTCGTGCTATGTCCTCGTGTGGAGGTTCTAGTGTCCCCAGTTTAAAGAATAAAAGACTGAGGTTATTTGCCCTCGGTCAGATAAGCCACATACTGGGATTTAAACTTCAGTTTTGTTCCAAGGGGCTTCTTCCCCCAGGCTACGAGGCCCTCCCAAGGTGAAAGACCAACCCCAGTGTAGAAAAATGCAGGAGGTCTGAGCATCCCACTCTGGAGCTGGTTCTCTGCCTAGCAAATGCCTGGCCAGAGGGAGGCCCAGGCAGGCAGCCTGGCCAGTGTGGCCCCAGGCCCAGGCAGGTCCTCCTGAAAATTTACCCAGACCAGGTGCTTCCTCTCAGACTGCTAAGGACAGCCCTGTTCCTCTAGGAAAAGCCCCCAGAACAGCAGCTCATTGTGCGAGTAAGGAGCAGGCGCAGCGCGGCGAGGGTACTAGGTGGCCTCCGAGGTCAGGGGGATGTGGCCAGGGGACAACAGGGAGACCTCCGTGCAGAAAATTACAGAGAGGAAACGATTCATTGTCTCCTCGCAAAGTGGCCATTGGGAAGTGCGTGATTGGCTTCTCACTGGAGCCTGGCGGGCCCTGTCTGGGTCAGTCCTGGAACCTCCTTGCCCTGCAGCAGGAGACAGCGGGAGGCGGAACACAGCGGGGACCCGACAGTGGGCGAGTTCTGCGTGCAGGAAGTGCCTTCACTCCTCCGCAAACCAGTGTTTCCCGGGGAGGGGGCCGAAGGTGTGTTTCACCCAAGTGAAACCACTCAGATAAATGGGTGGTCAGGGACTGACTGGAAGGGAGGCCTTCCAGGCACCTGGGCCAGGTTTGGGCCTGGTTCCTGAAGTGTGTGGGAAGTGCCCTCTGCCTCCTCTGCTCTCAGCATCAGAAACGTGCGGGGATGATTTTGAGCACTTGTTCCTGGCCAAGCGGTAGGCATATTGCTGCCTCCAAAATCCACCATGGGAGGAGCCCAAGGGTAGCATGCCACTCCCACAAAATGATCAGAAGGCTGTTCCCCAGGCCTAGTGGAGCCCCCACTGGCTTGGAAGCTGGCAGCGTGGTGAGGACCATGGGGACCCAGCTCATGCAGGCTGAAGAGAAATACCAGAAATACCCAGCCTCCCGAGAGGACCCCACAGCCTCCTGGAGGTGAGAAGCCCACCTGAGAGGTGTGCAGCTGGAGGAGACAGACAGCACCGCGTTCCCAGTGACTGCAAGCCCTGAGGCACACCCCACCCCCTGTCCCCTTTTGTCTTCTGGACTCTTCAAGATGGGAAGAAGGCCTAGTCTCAGCTTTGCAGGACCTTGCACAAACCACCTCTGCCCTGGGCCTCAGTTTCTTTGTCTGAATAATGTGTCCTCACCACTCCCACCTCCAGCCATCCTCTGTCGCCGTGACCTGAGGCATGTATTAGCCCTGTGATCTCGGTAGCCAGGGTCAGACCCAGGAGGGCCTCAAAGAAGGAAGGAAACAAAATTCACTCCAAAGGCATAGAAGACCAGCACAGAATCCCAGGGTAGGGAGCACGCAGAAACGGGGGCCATCCTAAAAAATGCAAGCACCCCAACCCCACGAGGGGCCTTCCAGAGCCAAGAGTCATCGCAAAAGTGTGGCTGCAGTGAATGGAGCTCATCCCTGTGGAGCCCCGATCTGGGCAGGGCATTGCTCTAACTCCCTAATGTGCATGAACCATCGACTCTACACAGTCTTTCTGAGCTGTAGTAGGCAGCAGGCACCGCGATGATTCGCTCTCTGCAGATGACACTACCAAAGCATGAGGGGGAGAACTAGCCAAGCTCCCACAGCAGGTGAGCAGCCCGGCGGAATGCTCTGTATCTCTGTCTCTCTCCTATAGCCTCTGCACCGCCCTTCTCCTCCCAGCCAGCATGGGGCTTCAGCATCCAGGCCTAGGAATCAGCCAGCACCCTGGTAGGAAAAACTGAAAGTGGAGGAACTGAAGGGTGGGAGCTTGAGGCACAGGAACACAACGCTTTTTGTCCTTTCGTCCAAGGTTCAACTCTGTAGTTTTTCCTAGGAGGGCACAGACCCCGACGCCCTCTGGGAAGGCATAGAGTTCAGTGGCTCAGCCCACAGGCTTTGGATTCAGTCAACAGCTTGAGTTCACATCCCTGTCCTACTGCCTCCAAGTCACAGGATCACAGGCAAGTGGGTCCACTGTGCTGACTCACGGGTTCCTCCTCCACAAGGTGGGTTAACAATGGTGTCCACTTTCTGGAGTGTCTGCTAAATTTAATGACAGAGTCCACATGTGGCACTCATGATGCAGCCATTGAGACCCAGGCTACTGCCATCTCAGCCTTGGGTCCCCTGGGGTAGCACCCATAGTGCCTGGGATGGGAAAGAGTTCCCAGTGGGACAGAAGAAAGTTTGAGTTCCCCACTGGGGGCCAGCGTCAGTGTCCTGGCCCCACCACTGCGTGACATGGGCAAGCCCCTTCCTCCAAAGGCCCTTTGGATGCTGCCTTCGCATTTTCAAAAGGCCAGGTGGAGCTTATCAATGACAGGAGCAGGGGACTGGAGAATCACTGGACACAGGCTCAAGGAAGAGCCCTTGCACATTCAGCTGCTTCTTGTCCTGTTCATACTGCGCTTCTAAAGTCCTGAGGAACCCACTGCCTGGGGCTGTACTGTGGCCTTGCTGGCGAGAGGTGGAGGGTCTTGGAGAGGACCCATCTCAGAGCAACTAAAATGCAGCTGCCATCATTAACTAGGACAAACACAGCCCTGTGCATGGCATGGCCTGGGCGCACATTCACTGGGGCAGTAATTAGAGGGGGAAATATCCTACAGGCAGCTTAGCTGCGGAAAACCATTTTCATTGAAAATATACATTTGTAATTGTAAATGGAAAGATTACCTGTAATAGCGGTAACAGACCCATTTCCTAATAAGATGAACACTATAGCTGATGACTGAAGCATCTGTATATAGCTACGTACACCATTTCTGTACTGCAGGCTGCCAATTTGTTTCAGCGGCGAAAAGCGTGATTTAGTGTTTGTAGCATTACCATCTGTTGTCGTTATTACAGAAATTATATATAAACCAGTTAGTAAACACTTTGCCGCATTGTCTGTTGTTTTGATAATCACCCATAATAACATCTAGCATCAATATGGTCTTTAAACCCGATTTGGGAGTTAATGGAATAAGAGGAGGCAGTCTGTATATGCACCGGGGTAATGTCATTAGGAATGTTTGTGAAGAACAAATTAAATCAGTTGTAAATTGTGCTCTCAAGTCAGCCAGAAAACCAGTCTTGTTCAGGAGAAGGGATTTATATTTTAACCTCGTGCAGAAAATGCACTTACGCAGATTAAAATAAAATAGGGACTTTGCCGATGGATGGAAGTGGTAATTGCTAGGGCCTTAATGGCTTCCTGTTGGCTGTGTCATGCAGTGGGCACAGCTATTTTAAAAGTTAACCGGCACTCGGGGTCATACTTTCACTGATTCAGTCATTAAACCAGGCTAGACATGTCACTAAATGGCTGATTATTCAAATGACGGGCCTGATCCACGGTTCCCTGGTGTCGTCTTTTGAACATGAGGATTTTCAGGGATGGTTCTCATAAAATCAAGATGAGTTGGATTCAAGTACGAGTCAATGGTAGCGCTGGGCTGGGGCCTGGCCCATCTGAGACAGCAGAGGGAGGCCCCGCCTGCTTTCTCAGACAGGCAGGGACAGGCGTGCAGCCCTGGTGGCTAAGCCTTGGTGCTTGGATGTTTCCAGAGGTCAGGGAAAGGCCGATTTGTGGATGTGTTCAAAGGGAAGCCATGTTTAGACAAAGAAGTGCCATGATGGGAGGAAGCAGACAGAGAAGGTGGGCGGAAATTCATAATTCCATCCTAAGACTGTTATCACCATCACCACGTGTCCAATTCCATAGCCAAGAGATAGTGGAGCGGCAACTGGACCCCAGGTCTGCCTCCACAGCCTCTGCTCCTTTCTGGGGCTCCTCCTCTCACTTAGAGCCTTCCTCTTTTATCTCCTCATGATATCTCTTACAGACAAATTGCATTAGTACCCCCATTTTCAGGTAAGCAGACTGAGGCTTATGTGAGTGAGGTCATATGGCCAACCAGAGGCCCAGGCTGGATAAGATCGCAGGTCTCTGTGGTACTGGAAATCTTCCCACAGCACTGTTGCACAGGTGGGACCAAAATAAATGAACATTTACCTAGGCACTCAAAAGTCAAGAGCATCACTGTATGGAGTGGCAAAGGGCAAGGGGGCGGGGGTGGCAGGAAGGATGTTAAGACCAGGTCTAGAGTCAGCCTGGTGACCAGGGAGCTGATCTAACTGGCAGCCATGGAAGCTGGCTTTGGGGCAAGCTGGGGAAGAGATGGGAGGAAGTCTTTTAACAAGTGGCTACTCCCAGCATAGAGACAAATGGGGACTGGAAATGGTCCCCAAGGCCACAGGAAGGGCTTGGCTATCCAAAGGACCCAACTGATGCCAAGCCTCCAGCCACATTTAGCTGGGACAAAGCACAGAGCAATGCCTCTGAAGAGCGACATTTATGACTCACTGCTTTTAAGATGATTTCCGAGAGTACACGTAACGATCTCCTTTTTACTTTGTTTTGATATTAGTAAAAATATAAACAGCACCTCAAATTCATAGTACAAAATAAATTTGATTTTAAAGGAAATCTTTTTAAAAGGAATCTAAGTATTTAGGTTGGTGCAAAAGGAATTGCGGTTTTTGCCATTTAAAAGTAATACAAATAGTGAGTTTATTTTAAAATACTTAGTAGGCAATAGAACAGATGCTATATAGACGTGGCAACAATCATAAAGAGAATGATTGAAGTTTGGGTTTTGGAGTCAAGATTACGTTGGTTCAAACCAACTAGTGTTTTGGGGTCAGTCTTCATCTCTCTGAGTTTATTTTCTTGTGTAGAACATGAGGTTAAAGCAGCCTCCACACAGGGCTACTGAGGACAGTAAATGGGCCACCAGATACCTGCAGCACTGGAAGTTCTCATCAAGGGGGGCCAGTCCCCAAAATGAAAGGACAGGGAGTTCTTCCTCCCAGGGAGTCATGAGATAGCAGCTCATCTCCAGAGCCTACGTTCAGGGCATATTCCATCAACAATTGCAGAACTGGAGCATACCAGAAAGCAAAAGCCCTCCAGGTCCCACCATCCTGATGCCAATTAATGAGATACTCATCCTAGGGGAAATCAGGTCCCTTGGGCCTGATGTGGCCCCTGCATATTCTAATTCAAGCCTGGGTTTTTAGAGGGCTTTTGTCTTTTGCTTCTTCTAATAATTGAGGGATCGAGGTCTGGAAAGGTCAAGTTACTTGTCCAAGGTCTCATTGCAAGTTAACGCCAGAACCAAGGAGAGACATCCCCTCAGTGAGCCCTGACATCGTTACTTTCTCATGTGCCCGGCACTGTGCCGCATGCTTGTCATAAATCATCACAGCCAGACTGGGAGGCTAGTACCACTGTCATCATCACCATGTTACACACGGGGAGGCTGAGGCTCAGAAAAGACCAATCACTGATCTATAGTCACATGGATAGAAAGTTGCAAGAGTCAGAACAGAAACCCACCAAATCTGACTCCAGACAAAGAGCTCTATTCTTAATCAATCAACTGCAGCAGGGGTTGCCAAACTAATAACCCCGGGGGGCCAAATCCAGCCTGCTGCCTGCTTTGTAATGACTGGCGAGGCTAAGAATCATTTTTACATCTGTGAATGGTCACAAAAAAAATAAAAAGAAGAATATTCTTTGACATGTAAAAATTCCATTTCTGTCCATAAATAAAGTTTTATTAGAATACAACTGTGTCCACTCACTAACATTTTCTTGACAGCTGCTTTTGTGATGCGGCAGCAGAGGTGAGCATGCCTTTAGAGACTGCAGGGCCCACAAAGCTTCAACTATTTCCTTGCTGGCTTTGTACAGGGGAAGTTTGCTGACCCCTGCACTAGACTGCCTTGCCAAGGAAGGAACCTTTGGCCTTTCCAAGGAACGGCCTTTGTCTGGGGAGCATCATCCCAGGAGAAGAAAAGGAGGGGAGACAGAGAAAGGGGAAAAAGAAGAGAAAAAGAAAAAAAACCATCCATGTTAACCAGAAGGCCAGTTGTTGACATGCAGTCCCTATTATGGAGATTACAAAGGAGAAAGGAGAAGGAGGTCTGCATTTTGGAAATAAACGTTTCCCCCACCAGCTGGGACCCGGGTGAGAATCACCAGGGTAGAAACGCATACCCAAGTGACAGCCAGGAAGTGAAACCTTGAAATTGGGGCACAATAGAAATACTTTAGATGCTTGAGTATTTTTCATAAATTCATGTAATTATTTTAACTAAAAATCTTTAAAATATTAATGGGGGGGTGGGTTTCAAAGCAGAGTTAATTATAGCAGCTCCACTCACCACATGTACTTAAGACTCCGTCAGCTTTTCCATTAGGAATCGCTGCTTTTCAGGGGGGTTATAATTCAACCAAATAAATTGGCCACAGGCTGAGGCTTGACATGCAAGTTTTCAGGGTGAGAATTAATTGTTTAATTGATTTGAATATTCAAGGCCTACACATGGAAGGAAAAAAAAAATCATCATATGTTGTCATTTCAGGGAGGGTTGGCCTGAAGATACCTGCCTCTCTGTAGCTTGCCGGTCATCATTCTCCCCTATTAAAACCCTACATCCATCATCACAGTTCAAAAATATATGCCTATATGTGGCTTTGCACCAAAAGGTTCTAAGTACCTTACTTAGCTCTTAAATTCATGCCTAAGTTTCCCCTCAAATGAGCTTCATTAATCTGGAAAGGAGAGGGTTTTGCCGGCTCATATGAATGTGTTTTAAAATAAGCCTTTTCATTTTTGGTAGCTTCAATATACAACCAGCGGCAATCGCAGGCTTACCTTCCTTGGCTGAAATCCGATCATTAAACCAACTTCACTATTAGGGGGAATATCTGGCTGGAAAATGCATTTTATCCCTGAAGAATATGCTATATTAGTGAGAAAATGACTCTAAATGGGAACGAAGCTGACAACTGCTGCTTGCAGACTAATGGCCTAGTGTATATATCGTACCCAAAAAGCATGTCATCACCTGCCTGTTGAGCAGATCACTGGCGTTAGGTTCTGGTTGGCACAAATGGGACATTACAGATGTCGAAAAGGTTTTAGGAATTTTGGTGGGTTTCACCTCATCCCTCCCCCTTTTACTTAAAACCAGTGGATGCAGTATCATCATAACCCAGAATTCCAGGTGAGACCAATGCAGCGACTGCCAACGTGGCTGCCAGCAGGTAGAAATGCATCCTATTCTTGCTCCTACATAGGATTCTTCAGTAGCCATTTTATGCAAAATCACATCCTGTGAATGGCAGAATATTTTCTCACCTACTGCAGAGTTGTTCAACTCAACCTATTCAGGGACTTGGAGGATGCCCTGGAGCCCCACAGACAACACAAGACATCAGGGCAACGACTTCTTTTTCAAGACAGAAAAATTGTACCATTGCTTTGCACAGTAAAAGCAGTGGCTGGGAGGAGGGAAGGAGGAATAGGGCCCTAAGAAAGTCCTCGAGATCAAAATGTGAATGTTGTAATGAGAAAAAAATTGCATTTGTTTCATTCCCAGTTCTTGGTGCTATCTTCTTCAAGAGAACAGATTCAAATTTGGGGCCATTTTCTGTTCTTATTAAGAGGAAAGTGGTATCAATTTTAATAAAGTCCAAGAACACTCGTTAATAGAAGGCATTTTTCATCTACCTACAAACATAGTGGAGGCCATGTCGGTGACTCAGAACATTCAAATAAAGGGCCCTCCAGCTCTGTGTCGGCTGACGGAGGATCTGGGAAGGGCGCTGCCTGAACAATAGCTATCATTAGAACTTTATTCTTCTTCTCGTGTGCTTCTTCAGATCTCCTAATTCAGATATTATATCCCATCAATTTTTTATTAGAGCATAATTCATTTACTGAGATTGCTTCTTTTGAAAGCATTTGGCGATAGGATCTTTCTTATTGAAGATGCATGTCCAAGAACATAGAAATGTGGATTGGTAATGCCCATGAACCACAGGATAGTTCTTTATAGCCTGAAACACCTCCACATTGAACTAAAAAGGCAGATAAGTGGACTGGGGCAAAAGTTAGGGAGCAGAGAATCACTTCCTTCACAGTGCAGAGAGGAGAGGATGCCAGCTGCTACCCAAGGTGCTGGTGTGGATCCTCAAAAATGAACAGCCAGCACCGCCAAGAAAGTCACATTTCTGCTCTCCCCACCCACATGCAGCTCAGGGTGCCAGAAACAAGCATTTTTTCTATGTCTGTCTGCCCTGAAAATATAGATTTATATGAGACTCTTCAAGTTCAAAGCTACATGTCATTTTCAGTCATGTGAAAGATGTTTGAAAAGCTGAACTTTCATATATGTCTTAAGAAACCCTTAAACAAGAGCCGTATTTATGGTTATGTAGTATTTAAGCAAACGACAAGTTCATGATGATTACTCAAGTCACATTTGTTAAGCAGCAACTATGAGCAATGCAGTGTTCTAGGCATTGCAAAGGTTCAAAGAGCATCTATCAGGGAAAGGGTCTACCTAAGAAGACAGTCAATACTACAAAGCAGTATGTCATAGGATGTTCAAGTTGGAAAGAAGCTTGGAGGTAATTTAGTCCAATGTACCCATTTTACGAATGAGGGGTCAGACCCAAAGAAGTGAAGTAACTTGCATGGTTTGTGGCAGAACCAGAGTAACGACTGTTTCATTGATCATATAATATACTATATTTATTATACTATTTAAGTGCCAATATAACCATTACTGTGTGCTATACGTTACACTTCAATTCCCATACAGAACTTTTTTTTTTGTTTTCTTTTTTTTTGAAATGGAGTCTCACTCTGTCGCCCAGGCTGGAGTGCAGTGGCGCGATCTCGGCTCACTGCAAGCTCTGCCTCCCAGGTTCAAGCCATTCTCCTGCCTCAGCCTCCTGAGTAGCTGGGACTACAGGCGCCCGCCATCATGCCCGGCGAGTTTTTTTTTTTTTTTTTTTTTTTTTTGCATTTTTAGTAGAGATGGGGTTTCACTGTGTTATCCAGGATGGTCTCGATCTGCTGACCTCGTGATCTGCCCACCTCGGCCTCCCAAAGTGCTGGGATTACAGGCGTGAGCCACCGCGCCTGGCCGTAGAACTTTTAAAATAACCCTACAAGGTAGAGAGTATTATTCTCCCAATTTACAGATAAGGAAACTGAGACTTGAAGGGGTTAAGTCATTAGCTCAAGGTCACACAATGAGTGACAGAGCCCCCAAAATCCTAACCAAGCTCCATCTGTTTCCAGAGCTAGATCTCTCACCCGTGAGGCTATGCAAAACCCAAGTCCTTCACAGTGTAGACAGGAGGGGATGTCAGCCCCTCTCAACTTCTTGGGAAAAGCCATTTCCCATTTAGAGACTCACTGACTCCACCCTGTCTTCTATGAAACCCCTACTGACCCCCTACAGAGGCGATCGTCCCATCCATGGGCATCCTTGTCCTTGGTGTGCACTCTGTGCAGTGCCCCATCTCAGTGTGCTTGATTTGTGTATCTCTGTTTGTGCCCACACCAGGTCCTACCTCTTGTGCCCTCAGCTTGCAGCACAGGGCTTGGCACACAGCACATAGGGACTCCACTGAATCTGCCAAACCCTAGCCCCATTAATACCTCACCCATGGCAGACTGAGCACACACCGAAGAGGAATCCATAGGGGTGACCACAGCTGTCTTTGCCTTTGAACCCCAGCCAGACCTTCCACCCACACAGCATCCCAGGCAGGTGGGGAGTTGAACTAGGCCCTTCTGTTGTCTTCTACTCATGGTCCAGCTTTTCAGGAAACATATTCTGTCTCACCACCACCACCCACACCCAGTCATTGACATACATATGCAAATAGTCCCTAAAAACTAAACCCCCTCCTCCACTCCTCCCTCCAGATTCCCCTGCCTCCTTCTTTCCAGTCTCCCATACATATGGTGTCAGTCCTCAGTCGTTTCCATGCTTTTTCATTCTGGATGGGAAGGAAGGTGACTGAGAAGGGGAGTGGGCTCTTTGGAGGCTACAATTGGCATGTCTGCCAGGCAGCAGAATTTCAGCACTACTGGGATGGCCTCCCTCAGCCTGTCCTTGAGCTCTGTGATGCCTCTCACTCTGCCTCGAGTGGCATTACCCAGTGTCCTTGTGTTGTCCTGACTTTGGGGACTCTCCAGGAACTAAGTGTATGTGTGTTGAGGGAGAGAGGATACCGCCTTTAGGAAAAAACATCCAGGCCAGGCACAGTGGCTCACGCCTGTAATCCCAGCACTTTGGGAGGCCGAGGCGGGCAGATCACGAGGTCAAGAGATCAAGACCATCCTGGCCAACATGGTGAAACCCTGCCTCTAACAAAATACAAAAATTAGCTGGAGGTGGCGGCACATGCCTGTAGTCCCAACTACTCAGAAGGCTGAGGCAGGAGAATCGTTTGAACCCAAGAGTCAGAGGTTGCAGTGAGCCGAGATTGCACCACTGCACACCAGCGTGACCACAGAGCAAGACTCCGTCTTGAAAAAAAAAAAACACCAAAACACCATCCTTCCCCTTCCCCTTAACAAAACCCAACCACTAATAAAAGCTACTTCATGGCACAACTATTAAAAAGACAAGGCTTTAGAAAAATGATTTTTTCTTGGGTTTCAAGAAAACTAAGTGCTGTTATTTTCACTTAGTGATAAACCAACTCCTGAAAATTCTAGCCAATTTGTAGTAAATACTGAAATGCCTACTTTCATCAGTGATGGGGAAATTGAATGCTCCTGAGAGTATAAAATTCTAATATCAGTGTCTCAACAATTTGTTCAAGTATTGAAATACAATAAAGATATTTATACTGAAAGTTGTACCTTTGGTAAAAGATACGACTGGCTCTCTTTTATTTCCATAATTCAGAACACACTTCAAAATGTATCATCCCTGCTATTCATCATCCTTATCATTAATACCACAAAATTCTGGATGTGGAAATTTTTTAAGTTCTTGTTTACTGAATGCCTGTATGTGCCAGCCTTGGTTTTATCTATTTAATGAACACTGTTTGACTTAATCATCCGAAGTTCTGAAAGGAAAGGCACACTGGCCCATTTTACAGATGCAGAGACTGGGTTCAAGTGGAGAGACCTGCCCAGGTTTGCACAGCTTGATGGTTTCTAGTACATCTTGTCAAGGTTCTAATCCAGGTCTGTCTACACACCATCCGGTTCCACTTTGTCTCTTTAGAATAAGCTGTGTTTGGGGATGAATCTTTTCCAATCCTGACCAATCCTAAAATACAGATTTTTTTTCTGTTGTGGGGATTTCATTGTTTTGATAAACCTTTATCAGCCTGTGTATCTGTCTCTCTTGCTCAATTACCTCTTGTTCTCACTTCTACTCTTTGTCTTTCTTAAGGTACCAAAGAGTTATGGCTTGAACTTCCTGGCACCTGAGACTCTAGGTGAGTAGGCCATTGCTCAGGTCATGGCCGCCTGCTGGTGACATGAAATGTGATGAAGCCAAAGGCAGTTCCCTGCACTCATGGTATCTTCCAAACCCTCACCTTCCTAACAATAACAACTGAGACAAACCCCAAGCTCCTGACATGAAATGCCCACCAAGGACCCACAGTATTTGCATACATCAGAAAAGAGAAACTATACAGACAAGCAAAAGGGCCAGCCACAGTCGTTGTTGAAAAATGCTAATTGAAAAACTAAAAACAAAACATTTTGCATATAAAAAAAGTAGAAATCTCATGAATAATAGCTCCAAACACTGAAGAGGGTGTAATAAACTTTCATATTTTGCTCGTGGGAAAATAAACCGGCACACTTTTTTCAGGAAACAATTTAGTCGTATATAATATATGATATATAATTTAAGAAACACTCACCTTTTGGACTGACAATTCTTTTAGGGGCTCTAACTAAACCAAAGCATCCAAAATTTTATGGCACATACACATAAAAAAATAGAATAAAATACTAAGCACATGAAAACTGTTACTATAAAATTATGTGATTCATTTTTAAAAAATTAAATGTACGTATTATAAACACACAAAAGAAAGAAGAATAAAAAGAAAAAGTATTAAAAACCTTACAGTGACATTCTTTAAGTAATTGTATTATTCTTACTTCTTTTATTCTTATGTTCTTATTTGACCTTTCTACATTTTAATTTTATAATCAGAAAAGAACTAAGCCATTAATGCCATGTTAACAGAGCACTTGTGATACCATATAAATAGGTATGCTATTATATTAGTGAGGGAAAAAAACAGAAGGATACTAGGAATATGATTTCCATTTTTGTACTTAAAAAGAGACATCAAAATTTTATAGTTAAATGAGTAACTATTTGTTTTTCTACTTTTCTTTTTCTTTTTCTTTTTTTTTTTTTGAGACAGGGCCTTGCTCTCTGGCCCAGGCTGAAGTACAGAGGTGCGATCTCGGCTCACTGCAACCTCCACCTCCCAGGTTCAAGCAGTTCTCCTGCCTCAGCCTCTATTGTTTTCATTTTTCTAATACAGTGACAGCATTTTCATAATTTCTTTAGAAACTTTATAATTTTGCAAAGTGGCTTTATTAACCATAAAGTAGCTGTACAAAGAAAACTAAAACTGCTAGCTGGATGGGCTACCCCAGGAGCAGGAGCACTCTGACCTGAGGCCTCCTCCCTGTGCTTAAAAACAGAAACAAACAAAATGGTGTTAAGAAATGTTAGAAAGGTGTTAAAGACATGCTAGCACAAACTGAGCCTTTTTCCTCAACTTGATTAGAAAATTTGAGAGAAGGATGAAAAGAGAGTATCTTCCTTACCATGTGCACCTGTTTCCAGGAATCTCTAAAATCAACTCTCATCTCCAGTCTGTAGGAAACACTGGCAGGGTCATTAGGCTGGGAGCCATTTGCAGTATGTGTGCATCTGTCCAGCAAGCCCAGGCATCTGAAACTGAGTGTTCTCACCAGAGCTGAACAAACAGGTTGCCTTTTCTGTCTTCCATCAGAATGCAGAATTTCCATCCCAAAGGGGAAATTGTTCTCCCACTAGGAGGGAAACGCAATGCTGTGGAATGCAGTGAAACTGTCAGCAAGTTTTCTTTTTTGGTTGTGTCTTTGTTAGGTTTTGGTATTAGATGACACTTGGCTCATAGAATGAGTTGGGGGGAGTCCCTCCTCCTCATTTTTTTGGAATAGTTTCAGTAGGAATGGTAACAGCTCTTTTTATACATCTGGTAGAATTCGGCTGTGAATCTGTTGGGTCCTGGACCTTTTCTGGTTGGTAGACTTTTTATTATTGATTCAATTTCAGAACTCATTATTGGTCTATAAAATGGTTTGGCTGTGTCCCCACCCAAATCTCAACTTGAATTGTATCTCCTGGAATTCCCATGTGTTGAGGGAGGGACATGGCGGAGGTAATTGAATCATGGGGGCCAATCTTTCCCATGCTATTTGCATGATAGCGAATAAGTCTCATGAGATCTGATGGGATTATCAGGGGTTTCTGCTCTTGCTTCTTCCTTATTTTTCTCTTGCCACCACCATGTAAGAAGTGACTTTCGCCTCCTGCCATGATTCTGAAGCCTCCCCAGCCATGTGGAACTGTAAGTCCAATTAAACCTCTTTCTGTTCCCAGTCTCAGGTATGTCTTTATCAGCAGCATGAAGAAAGACTAATACAGTAAATTGATACCAATTGAGTGGGACGTTGCTGTAAAGATACCCGAAAATGTGGAAGCGACTTTGGAACTGGATTAACAGGCAGAGATAGGAACAATTTGGAGGGCTCAGAAGAAGACAGGAAAATGTGGGAAAGTTTGGAACCTCCTACAGACTTGTTGAATGACTTTGACAAAAATGCTGATAGTGATATGAACAATAAGGTCCAGGCTGAGGTGGTCTCAGATGGAGATGAAGAGCTTGTTGGGAACTGGAGCAAAGGTGACTCTTGTTAGTTTTAACAAAGAGACAGGCAGCATTTGGCCCCTGCCATAGATTTGTGGAACTTTGAATTTGAGAGAGATGATTTAGAGTTATCTGGTGGAAGAAATTTCTAAGTAGCAAAGCATGTAAAAGGTCACATGGGTGCTGTTAAAAGCATTCTATTTTAAAAGGGAAACAGAGCATAAAAGTTCAGAAAATTTGTAGCCTGATGATGTAATAGAAAAGAAAAAACAATTTTTTGAGGAGAAATTCAAGCTGGCTGCAGAAATTTGCATAAGTAGCATGGAGCTCCAATGTTAATCCCCCAGACCATGGGGAAAATGTCTCCAGGCCAGTCAGAAACCTTCACAGCAGCCCCTCCCATCACAGGCCTAGAGGCCCAGGAGGAAAAAGTGGTTTTGTGGGCCAGGCCCAGAGTGCTCCTGCTGTGTGCAGCCTAGGAACTTGGGGCCCTGTGTCCCAGCTACTTCAGCTGTGGCTGAAAGGGGCCAACATAGAGCAAGGCTGTGGCTTTGGAGGATGGAAGCCCCAAGCCTTGGCAGCTTCCATGTGGTGTTGAGCCTGTGGGTGCACAGAAGCCAAGAATTGAGGTTTGGGAACCTCCACTAGATTTCAGAAGATGTATGGAAATGCCTGGATGCCCAGGCAAAAGTTTGCTGCAGGGGTGGGGCCCTCATGGAGAACATCTGCTGCTAGGGCAGTGCAGAAGGGAAAGGTGGGGTCGGAGCCCCCACACAGAGTTCCTACTGGGGCACTACCTAGTGGAGCTGTGAGAAGAGGGTCATTGCTGTCCTCCAGATCCCAGAGTGGTAGCCGCAGACACTCAATGCCAGCCCATGAAAGCAGCCAGGAGGGAGGCTGTACCCTGCAAAGTCACAGGGGTGGAGCTGCCCACGACCATGGGAATCTACCTCTTGCATTAGCATCACCTGAATGTGAGACCTGGAGTCAAAATAGATCATTTTGGAGCTTTAAAATTTGCCCTGCTGGATTTCAGACTTGTATGGGCCCTGTAACCCCTTTGTTCTGGCCAATTTCTCCCATATGGAATGGTTGTATTTACCCAATACCTGTACCTGCATTGTATCTAGGAAGCAAGTAGTTTGCTTTCGATTTTACAGGCTCATAGGCAGAAGGGACTTGCCTTGTCTCAGATGAAACTTTGGACTGTGGACTTTGAGTTAATGCTGAAATGAGTTAAGACTTTGGGGGACTAATGGGAAGGCATGATTGGTTTTGAAATGTGAGGACATGAAGGGTGGAATGATATGGTATGGCTGTGTCCCCACCCTAATCTCAACTTAAATTGTATATCCCAGAACTCCCACATGTCATGGGAGGGACCCGGGGGAGGTAATTGAATCTTGGGGGTCGGTCTTTCCCATGCTATTCTTGTGATAGTGAATAAGTCTCACAAGATCTGATGGGTTTATCGGGGGTTCTGCTTTTGCTTCTTCCTCATTCTTCTCTTGCCACTGCCGTGTCAGAAGTGCCTTTCACCTCCCACCATGATTCTGAAGCCTCCCCAGCCATGTGGAACTGTAAGTCCAATTAAACCTCTTTTTGTTCCCAGTTTCATGTATGTCTTTATCAGCAGTGTGAAAACAAACTAATACAGCCTATTCAAGGATTCAATTTCTTCCTGGTTCAATCTTGGCAGGTTGCATGTTTCCAGGAATTTACCCATTTCTTCTAGGTTTTCTAGCTTATGTGCATATAGGTATTCATAGTAGTCTCTGAGGGTCTTTTCTATTTCTGTGGGGTCAGTGGTAATGTCCTCCTTTGTCATTTCTGATTGTGTTTATTCAGATCTTCTCTTTTTCTTCATTATTCTAGCCAGCAGTCAATCTATCTCATTAATTTTTTAAAATAACAAACTCCTGAATTTGTTGATCTTTTGTATGATTTCTCATGTCTCAGTGTCCTTCAGTGTACCTCCAATTTTGGTTATTTATTTTCTTCTGCTAGTTTTGGGATTGGTTTGCTCTTATTTCTCTAGTTTTTTCAGTTGTGATATTAATTTGAGACCTTTCTTTTTGATGTGGGAGTTTAGTGTTATAAACATCCCCACTAACACTGCCCTAGCTGTGTTCCAGAGATTCTGGTATGTTGTATCTTTGTCTTCATTAGTTTCAAAGAATTTCTTGATTTCTGCCTTAATTTCATGATTTACCCAAAAGTAAATTTTAATTAAAAATCAATTAAGGGTGTTTAATTTCGATTACTTGGTATATACCCAAAGGAATATAGATTGTTCTATCATAAAGACACACGCATGTGTATGTTAATCACAGCACTATTCACAATAGCAAAGACATGGAATCAACCTAAATGCCCATTAATGATAGACTGGATAAAGAAAATGTGGTACATATACACCACGGAGTACTACACAGCCATAAAAGAGAATGAGCTCATGTCGTTAGCAGCAACACGAATGGAATTGGAGGCCATTATTGTAAGGAAACTAGCACAGGAACAGAAAACAAAATACCACATGTTCTGTTAGTGGGACCTAAATATTGAGTACATACAGACACAAAGAAGGGAACAACTGACACCAGGGCCTACTTGAGGTTGGAGGGTGGGAGAATAGTGAGGATCAAAAAATGACCTATCAAATACTCTGCTAATTACCTGGCTGATGAAACAATCTGTACACCAAACCACTGCGACACACAGTTGACCTGTTTAATAAACCAGTACATGTACCCCAAACCTAAAATAATACTTTTAAAAATAATTTACTAATTAACTACTTAATTAAAAAAAAAAAAAAACTGTGAGCAAGACCAAGGTCTCCTGCACGGGTACTGTAGGCATTTCAGTAGATGGTTCAGATCATTTTGGATGGAGAGTCACAGAACAGGGAATAAAGGTGGTAGCCCAGCTAGGAAAAGGCAAACAAACATACTGGAAAACAAACACATACACAAAATTAGGCAAAACCTTTACAAAAGGAAAAGAAACACCCTGAGATAAGATTTCCTTTTTTTTTTTTTTTTGGAGACAGTCTCACTTCGTCACCCAGGCTGGAGTGCAGTGACGTGATCTCAGCTCACTGCAACCTCCACCTCCCAGGTTCAAGCAATTCTCTTGCCCCAGTCTCCCAAGTAGCTGGGATTATAGGCACCTGCCACCACATGCAGCTAATTTTTTTTTTTTTTTAAGTAGAGACAGCGTTTTGCCATGTTGGCCAGCCTGGTCTTGAACTCTTGACCTCAGGTGATCCACCCGCCTTGGCCTCCCAAAGTGCTGAGATTACAGGTGTGAGCCACTGTGCCCACCTGAGATTCCCCATTTCTAGTTTCAGCAGCAGACTGCCAGATGACCTTCAAATCCTTGCGTTATCTATCATGCCTCAAGTCTTTGATCCGGTGTCTTACATGGCCCCAAATTCACCCTCCTCCCTCCTTGGGCCCCTGCAGCCCAGCACGCTGCATCACTGAACTCCTAACCCCAAGGGAGCCTTGTGGATCAGGGTTTACTCTGAGGAGTTATACCCAGAGTCATCATGATGTTATAGTTACTGTTATCTTGGGCCAGATCTTTTTCTTTTTTAAAACAAACAAAAAAACCTCTTGTGATTGTGGCAAATCGAAGTGTATTTCTGTCTAAATACTAAATAAAGGCAGAGTAGTTCTATCCTGAACGTCAGGGAGTGCACTTTTACACGCAACTTTAGCCTCTCTAAACTTCAAAATTTTTTTATCTATAAAAAGAGGGTACCATATTATCTCAGAGGACTGAGTTGAGGACTAATTTTAAACTATGTAAGGCCTTAGCACATGCATACCTAGCCGATCAGCACTCAGGATCAGCACTGTGATCAGCACTCAGGAAACTTTGCTGTCAGGGAGGAACAGGAGTTCCGGATATCTGAAAGAGGGTGTCCAGAACTTTGTAGCAGCCCACGAGCTCATTATACCCGGGGGACCTGGTTCAAAATGGGACAGCAAACCAAGGCAAACCAAGACTGTGTGCTCACCCTAACAGCAAAACCAGTTCCTGCAGGGCCAGAGAATGCTCCTGAAACTCTACACTTCGTGGTCTTTTTAGTCTCATGTAAAGGGATTCATTGACTGAATTAAATTAACCATTCTCCACACTCTCCTAGCACAAGAGCCCAGAGGAAATGAGATATGGTAAACATAAGGGTTTTTTGCATCTTTATCAAGGTATAATTTACATATATATAATAAAATAAAGCCCTAATAAGTGTACCATTGAAGAAACTTTTATAAATATACACAGTCATATAACCACCATCAAAATCAAAATATGGAACATTTTCATCACCTCAAAAATGTGCTCATGTCACTTTGCAATTGGTCCCCACAGCAACCCCTCACCCCAGGAAACAGCTGATCTCTCCATCATATCGATTAGTTTTGCCTATTCTAGGATTTCCTTTAACTGGAATCACACTCTTTTGGGTCTGGCTTCTTTTGTTCAGCATCATCCATGTGGCATGTATCATGCCTTTTTGTCGCTTAACAGTATTCCTGTGTGTGGCTACAGCACAATTTGTTTATCTACTCACCTTCAATGGATATTTGAGGCTACTACCAATAAAGCTTTTATAAATATTCTTGTACCGGCCTTCCTGTGGGCATGTGTTTTCATTTCCTTTGCATAAATACCTAGGAATGGAATTTGGATTCAGATGGTAAATCTCTTTAACTTTAGCAGAAATTGCCAAGCTGTATAAAGTGGTTACACAATTTTTCACTCCCATGAGCAATGTGTGAGAGTTCCAGTTGCTTACATATCCTCACCAATACTTCATATCATCAGTCTTTTTAATTTTAGCCACTCTAGTGCATGAGTAGAGTATCTCATTGTAATTTTAATTTGGTTTTCCGTGGTGACTGCTGATGTTGAGCGTCTTCTCATACACGTATTGGTCCTTTATGTATCTTCTTTTGTCAAACATCTTTTCAAATATTTAAAAAATTAAGTTATTTTATTATTCAGTTGTAAGAGAACTTTGTAATTCTTTTTTAAAACTCATTAAAAGGCTTATTTATTATTTTACAATGGTTCAAAATAATTACAATGTTTTAAACAAAATTTTAGCCATAATTTTTCTTAGTCCCTTATAGTCTAACAAATAGTAGTGGAGTTGTTTCTTTTTTTTTTTTTTTCTACTTTATGTTCTAGGGTACATGTGCACAACGTGCAAGTTTGTTACATATGTATACATGTGCCATGTTGGTGTGCTGCACCCATTAACTAGTTATTTACATTAGGTACATATCCTAATGCTATCCCTCCCCTCTTCCCCCACCCCACAATAGGCCCTGGTGTGTGATGTTCCCATTCCTGTGTCCAAGTGATCACATTGTTCAATTCCCACCTATGAGTGAGAACATGTGGTATTTGGTTTTCTGTTCTTGCCACAGTTTGCTGAGAATGATGGTTTCCAGCTGCATCCATGCCCCTACAAAAGACATGAACTCATCCTTTTTTATGGCTGCATAGTATTCCACAATGTATATGTGCCACATTTTCTCAATCCAGCCTGTCATTGATGGACATTTGGATTGGTTTCAAGTCTTTGTTATTGTGAATAGTGTTGCAATAAACATACATGTGCATGTGTCTTTACAGTGGCATGATTTATAATCCTTTGGGTATATACCCAGTAATGGGATGGCTGGGTCAAATGGTGTTTCTAGTTCTAGATACTTGAGGAATCGCCACACTGTCTTCCACAATGGTTGAACTAGTTTACAGTCCCACCAACAGTGTAAAAGTGTTCCTATTTCTCCACATCTTCTCCAGCACCTGTTGTTTCCTGGCGTTTTAATGATTGCCATTCTAACTGCTGTGAGATAGTATCTCATTGTGGTTTTGATTTGCATTTCTCTGATTGCGAGTGATGATGAGCATTTTTTCATGTGTCTGATGGTTGTATAAATGTCTTCTTTTGAGAACTGTCTGCTCATTTGCTTTGCCCACTTTTTGATGGGGTTGGTTTTTTTTTCTTGTAAATTTGTTTGAGTTCTTTGTAGGTTCTGGATATTAGTGCTTTGTCAGATAAATAGATTGCAAAACTTTTCTCCCATTCTGTAGGTTGCCTCTTTACTCTGATGGTAGTTTCTTTCGCTGTGCAGAAGCTCTTTAGTTTAATTAGATTCCATTTGTCAATTTTGGCTTTTGTTGCCATTGCTTTTGCTGTATTAGACATGAAGTCCTTGCCCATGCCTATGTCCTGAATGGTATTGCCTAGGTTTTCTTCAGGGGTTTTTATGGTTTTAGGTCTAACATTTAAGTCTCTAATCCATCTTGAATTAATTTTCATTTAAGGTGTAAGAAAGGGATCCAGTTTCAGCTTTCTACATATGGCTAGCCAGTTTTCCCAGCACCATTTATTAAACAGGGAATCCTTTCCCCATTTATTGTTTTTGTCAGGTTTGTCAAATATCAGATGGTTTAGATGTGTGGTATTATTTCTGAGGGCTCTGTTCTGTTCCATTGGTCTATATCTCTGTTTTGGTACCAGTACCATGCTGTTTTGGTTACCATAGCCTTGTAGTATAGTTTGAAGTCAGGTAGCGTGATGCCTCCAGCTTTGTTCTTTTGGCTTAGGATTGTCCTGGCAATGCAAGCTCTTTTTTGGTTCCATATGAACTTTAAAGTAGTTTTCTCCAATTCTGGAAGAAAGTCATTGGTAGCTTAATGGGGATGGCATTGAATCTATAAATTACCTTGGGCAGTATGGCCATTTTCATGATATTGATTCTTCCTTTCCATGAGCATGGAATGTTCTTCCATTTGTTTGTGTCCTCTTTTATTTTATTGAGCCGTGGTTTGTAGTTCTCCTTGAAGAGGTGCTTCACATCCCTTGTTACTTGGATTCCTGGGTATTTCATTCTCTTTGAAGCAATTGTGAATGGGAGTTCACTCATGATTTGGCTCTCTGTTTGTCTGTTACTGGTGTATAAGAATGCTTGTGATTTTTGCACATCGATTTTGTATCCTGAGACTTTGCTGAAGTTGCTTATCAGCTTAAGGAGATTTGGGGCTGAGACAATGGGGTTTTCTAAATACACAATCATGTCATCTGCAAACAGGGACAATTTGACTTTTTCTTTTCCTAATTGAATACCCTTTATTTCTTTCTGATGCCTGATTGCCCTGGCCAGAACTTCCAACACTATGTTGAATAGGAGTGGTGAGAGAGGGCATCCCTGTCCTGTGCCAGTTTTCAAAGGGAATGCTTCCAGTTTTTGCCCATTCAGTATGAGATTGGCTGTGGGTTTGCCATAAATACTTCTTATTATTTTGAGATACATTCCATCAATACCGAATTTATTGAGAGTTTTTAGCATGAAGGGCTGTTGAATTTTGTCAAAGGCCTTTTCTGCATCTATTGAGATAATCATGGGGTTTTTGTCTTTGATTCTGTTTATATGCTGGATTATGTTTATTGATTTGCATTATGTTGAACCAGCCTTGCATCCCAGGGATGAAGCCCGCTTGATTATGGTGGATAAGCTTTCTGATGTGCTGCTGGATTCAGTTTGCCAGTATTTTATTGAGGATTTTTGCATCAATGTTCATCAGGGATATTGGTCTAAAATTCTCTTTTTTTCTTGTGTCTCTGCCAGGCTTTGGTATCAGGGTGATGTTGGCCTCATAAAATGAGTTAGGGAGGATTTCCTCTTTTTCTATTGGTTGGAATAGTTTCAGAAGGAATGGAACCAGCTCCTCTTTGTACCTTTGGTAGAATTCGGCTCTGAATCTGTCTGGTCCTGGACTTTTGGTTAGTAGGCTGTTAATTATTGCCTCAATTTCAGAGCCTGTTATTGGTCTATTCAGGGATTCAACTTCTTCCTGGTTAGGGCTTGGGAGAGTGTATGTGTCCAGGAATTTATCCATTTCTTCTAGGTTTTCTAGTTTATTTGCATAGAGGTGTTTATAGTGTTCTCTGATGGTAGTTTGTATTTCTGTGGGGTTGGTGGTGATATCCCCTTTATCAGTTTTTATTGCGTCTATTTGATTCTTCTCTCTTTTCTTCTTTATTAGTCTTGCTAGCAGTCTATCCATTTTGTTATCTCTTCAAAAAAACAGCTCCTGGATTCATTGAGTTTTTGAAGGGATTTTGTGTCTCTATGTCCTTCAGTTCTGCTCTGATCTTAGTTATTTCTTGCCTTCTGCTAGCTTTTGAATGTGGTTTCTCTTGCTTCTCTAGTTCTTTTAATTGTGATGTTAGGGTATCAATTTAGATCTTTCCTGCTTTCTCTTGTGGGCATTTAGTGCTATAAATTTCTCTCTACACCCTGCTTTAAATATGTCCCAGAGATTCTGGTATGTTGTATCTTTGTTCTCATTGGTTTCAAAGAACATCTTTATTTCTGCCTTCATTTCGTTGTGTACCCAGTAGTCATTCAGGAGCAGGTTGTTCAGTTTCCATGTAGTTGAGTGGTTTTGAGTGAGTTTCTTAGTCCTGAGTTCTAGTTTGATTGCACTGTGGTCTGAGAGACAGTTTGTTATAATTTCTGTTCTTTTACATTTGCTGAGGAGTGCTTTACTTCCCACTGTGTGGTCAATTTTGGAATAAGTGCAATGTGGTGCTGAGAAGAATGTATAATCTGTTGATTTGGGGTGGTGAGTTCTGCAGATGTCTATGAGGTCTGCTTGGTGTAGAGCTGAGTTCAATTCCTGCATATCCTTGTTAACTTTCTCTCTCATTGATCTGTCTAATGTTGACAGTGGGGTGTTAAAGTCTCCCATTTTTATTGTGTGGGAGTCTAAGTCTCTTTATAAGGCTCTAAGGACTTGCTTTATGAATCTGGGTGCTCCTGTAGTGGGCGCATATATATTTAGGATAGTTAGCTCTTCTTGTTGGATTGATCCCTTTACCATTATGTAATGGCCTTCTTTATCTGTTTGGATCTTTGTTGATTTAAAGTCTGTTTTATCAGAGACTAGGATTGAAACCTCTGCCTCTTTTTGTTTTCCATTTGCTTGGTAGATCTTCCTCCATCCGTTTACTTTGAGCCTACGTGTGTCTCTGCAGGTGAGACGGGTCTCCTGAATACAGCACACTGATGGGTCTTGACTTTTTATCCAATTTGCCAGTCTGTGTCTTTTAATTGGACCATTTAGCCCATTTACATTTAAGGTTAATATTGTTATGTGTGAACTTGATCGTGTCATTATGATGTTAGCTGGTTATTTTGCTCGTTAGTTGATGCAGTTTCTTCCTAGCATTGATGGTCTTTACATTTTGGCATTTTTTTGCCATGTCTAGTACCGGTTGTTCCTTTCCATGTTTAGTGCTTCCTTCAGGAGCTCTTATAGGGCAGGTCTGGTGGTGACAAAATCTCTCAGCATTTGCTTGTCTGTAAAAGATTTTATTTCTCCTTCACTTATGAAACTTAATTTGGCTGGATATGAAATTCTGGGTTGAAAATTATTTTCTTTAAGAATGTTGAATATTGGCACCCACTCTCTTCTGGCTTGTAGAGTTTCTGCCGAGAGGTCCGCTGTTAGTCTGATGGGCTTCCCTTTGTGGGTAACCCGACCTTTCTCTCTGGCTGCCCTTAACATTTTTTCCTTCATTTCAACTTTGGTGACTCTGACAGTTATGTGTCTTGGAGTTGCTCTTCTCAAGGAGTATCTTTGTGGTGTCCTCTGTATTTCCTGAATTTGAATGTTGGCCTGCCTTGCTAGGTTGGGGAAGTTCTCCTGGATAATATCCTGCATAGTGTTTTCCAACTTGGTTCCATTCTGCCCATCACTTTCAGGTACACCAATCAGATGTAAATTTGGTCTTTTCACATAGTCCCATATTTCTTGGAGGCTTTGTTCATTCTTTTTACTCTTTTTTCTCTAAACTCCTCTTCTCACTTCATTTCATTCATTTGATCTTCAATCACTGATACTCTTTCTTCCAGTTGATCAAGTCCATTACTGAAACTTGTACATTTGTCACGTAGTTCTCGTGTCATGGTTTTCATCTCTATTGGGTCGTTTATGGACTTCCCTACATTGGTTATTCTAGTTATCCATTCATCAAATCTTTTTCAAGTTTTTTTGCGCTGGGTTCATATTTCCTCCTTTAGCTCTGAGAAGTTTGATCGACTGAAGCCTTCTTCTCTCAACTCGTCAAAGTCATTCTCCATCCAGCTTTGTTCCGTTGTTGGCAAGGAGCTGCATTCCTTTGGAAGGGGAGAGGCACTCTGATTTTTTGAGTTTTCAGCTTTTCTGTACTGCTTTTTCCCCATCTTTGTGGTTTTATCTACCTTTGGTCTTTGATGATGGTGAGGTACAGACGGGGTTTTGGTGTGGATGCCCTTTCTGTTTGTTAGTTTTCCTTCTATCAGTCAGGACCCTCAGCTGCAGGTCTGTTGGAGCTTGCTTGAGGTCCACTCCAGACCTTGTTTGCCTGGGTATCAGCAGCAGAGGCTCAGTTGGAAATGCAGAAATCACCTGTCTTCTGTGTTGCTCACGCTGGGAGCTGGAGGCAGGAGCTGTTCCTATTTGGCCATCTTGGCACCCCCCTACCCCCCGAGAGCTTTGTAATTCTAAATGAAAACTTTGTCTATGAAAACTTTTATCTAGGATTTTACATATATGAAAACATACAATGACATAAAATATATGTTATATTTATGGGTTTGATTTGTGTGTGTGCATGTGTGTGTGTGGCCTAAGAAATGTTGTCTACCCTCAAATTACAAAGTTTTTTTTTACTAATTTATCTAGAATTTTTATTTTTTTAACTTTTACTTCTAGGTATATGATCCATTTTGAGTTAATATTTGTGTGTGATATGAGGTCAGGGTCATAGTTCATTTTATCCATATAGGTATCAAGTTGTTCCAATACCATTTGTTGAAAAGACTGTTCTTACCCCACTGCATACTGTGAGCAGTTTTCATAGTTCTTATCAGATCCTCAAATGTGACCAACTTCCAATTTAGTCTAAGGATGTTAAAATTAGGTTTGCAAAATGCATATTTGAGAGACTGGACTTAAACGACCTCAAGATCTCTTCACAACCTTACAATTCCATGTCTCTGTGTTTATGAGACCTCAAGCTTGAAAGGTTCTCCCAGTATGCACAATTGTCTGAACCCACTTAGGGGGCTCCTGGGAAGATGGGAAACATTCACGAAGACTCTAACAAGTCAAGGGTGTTCAGGAGATTCATGCCAGATCCCTCTAACTTCACTGTTTTGCCTGAGACCATCTCAAAACGCTTCCAACTCCAGCATAATCTCTTGAGTTCCTAAAGCAAATGAGGTCATTTCAAAACATTCAGGTAACTGGGGGAAGCAGAAATTCCTGAAGGTTTCACTTTTTTTTTTTTGCCCAGGCTGGAGTGTAATGGCACAATCTCGGCTCACCCAAACCTCTGCCACTAGGTTCAAGTGATTCTCATGCCTCAGCCTCCCGAGTAGCTGAGATTACAGGTATGTACCACCACACCTGGCTAATTGTGTATTTTTAGTAGAGACAGGGTTTCTCCATGTTAGTCAGGCTGGTCTTGAACTCCCGACCTCTGGTGATCCACCTACCTTGGCCTCCCAAAGTGCTAGGATTACAGGCTTGAACCACCACGCCTAGCTGGTTTCACTTATTAAGTCACTATAATTCTTACTCTGCAAAACTGTTAAAAGATGATGCTACCAGCATGCAAATATTTGAGTTGCTGACTCATGACCTCTGCTTAAATTCTTCTTCTATGGAATACACTCAGACCCAGTCTGAAAATACAATTTCAGCCTCTGCAATGTAGATAAATACAGGCAGTGCTGGGGAAGGTTTCATGATAAGAATGCTTTAGACATTCTGGCCAGTTCCACTCTGAGACTGCAGAGCAGCCGAGAAGCTATACAATGTGGCTTTTGTTCAAGTGGCAATTAGCAGAAATTATAGAACTGGGCGCAGTGTCATTGTGCAAAGAATTCAGCCAAAGTAGACACAGACCAGTTTTCATTAGACCAGCCA
This sequence comes from Macaca thibetana thibetana, assembly GCF_024542745.1. Classification (NCBI taxonomy): domain Eukaryota; kingdom Metazoa; phylum Chordata; class Mammalia; order Primates; family Cercopithecidae; genus Macaca; species Macaca thibetana. Next base: position 119,378,740 of record NC_065586.1, on the reverse strand, counting down.
AAAGCTGGAGAACCCTCTTTCAAAAAATTCAACAAGCTCTCAGCCTATTTGCTACAGTTATAACAATGCCGAGAAGTGTGCTTCCTCTCACTTACAGATAGTACCTGGAGGACACTATGGGAGATCTCTCTAAGTGTTGGGTCTTTGATTGACAAATGTATTGAACGGGAAATTGCTGGTGTGATTTTATTCATTATTAGGAAAATGAGGCAACTGAATTGTGCTGTTGTAGCTCCTGTGCCAGTTATAATAGTATCTCTGGTTATTTTATTTTTAATACAGACATTAGAGTATGAGGGTCCATTTTTGTCCCTATGGGACAGGAAAGTCAGAAGAAGGAAATCAGAGTAATTAAAGGGTAAGAAGGGAAACTTGCACGTAGAAAGTCATAGAATCTCTATCTTGGGAGATAGCTCAAGGCTCATCTGGTCTACCATTTGGTCGTAGTTCAGCTTTCTATGGTCATTAAGAAGCAAATCAACCCGCCCTTCCAAGAGCATTCCTTCATGTACTTGAAACAAATAATTGTGCTTACTTAACTTCCCCAAATCTTCTCCCATCTCAACACCGTTGGTGTTTCTAGGTATTCAGACTCTTTACCTTCCCTTCATTTCCTCCTGGACATGCCTATCCCTCATCATCCCACCTAAAATAGGGACACTGGGCTTAACTGTGGGAAAGGGCAGCCTAGACGCCTCTCATAGCACCTGTCAAGGCCTTCAAGAGTCAACAATTGGAGGATGCTCTTGACTCTTCCACTTAACAAGGAGGATTCAACAAGTCAATGCAGCAAACAAAAGTCCTTCTGTGTGTTAGGACGAGCTCCCAAGTCTACAGGACTCAGGAGTGGAAGCTCCTTCTTAGTTGACTCATGTGCTCCTATCTGTGAGGTATCACAACAAGCCCACAAGCCTGGGGGTCTAGCTTCTAACAGACCTGCCCACTCTTGCCTTAGTGAATTTAGGGATGGCATCCAAGGCCCCCGAACCAGTCCCACCTCTGGGTTCTTAGAGAGACTGGACTCCCGGGATTCCTAGTGGAGAAGCGACAACCGCAGAGTTCTTGTCAGCAGGGCTCAAGAACCCTTACACTCATGGAGTCTGGAGACTAAACGAAAGCTGTCATCCCAGGAAGAATTTGACGTTCAAAGGGTGTCCTTGGGCTAGAAGTTGGGACCCCCACGCCCTGGCAGGACAAGATGACTCTAGAGGCCTGAGATCCCTTGCAGCTTACATACCCCAGGGAAAGGGGAGTCCTGATGGGATGAGATGCTTTCTCCAAGTCTACCTGGCTTTTAGATGAGAATGTGAAGAATCCACCACCATGGATGAAACCTTCCAAACTTTGGCAGGACAATTTAATTTTTTTAATGAAAATTTAAAAATTAAAAGTCAAATGCAAAATCTTAACTCTTCCAAGCATTCTGTAATGGTGATTCTTACAGAGTCTGCCCCAGGCAGAGCCCTGCATATTTTCTCAAAGCAACCTCCTTCAGTCTCAACTTTTTGAAGGGGTTTATTACAGTATAAAGAGCCTGGGTTTCAAACAAAACAGATCTGGGCATAAAACCTGGCCTTACTACTTACCTGGCTGTGTAACCTCAGGCAAGTTATTCAAGCCTCTGAGCCATAATTCTGTCACCTGTAAAATGGGTGTAGCACTCTGGGCCTCACAGAGATGTGGTGAGGAGTAAATGAGATGCTTCTTGTGAAGCAACTTAGCAGGATTGACCCTCAATATCAGGCATGATTACTTTGGAATCAATTTGATTGTTTTTGTTAAATCAAATTTTACCCCTTAGGTTTTCAGATTACATGGCAATTGGGTCATCTAAAAGAGGTGTATAAAACATCAGATAGAAGAATCCAGACTAATTTTTATATTTCAGAGCAAGGAGTTACACTCTTACCATTGTGTAGACAAAAAAATCCTGTGTAAAATTTGTGACCTTAGAACGCTCTTGCCAAGTTTCCAAGCATCCCTGTCATCTCCCCTCCCCTAGCTGCGTTCCTGTACCTCCTCCTCTTGGCAGAGAGCTTGTTCTGAGCAAGTCTTGCCTCCTTCATCATCAATCCCCTCGAGCTTGGCCCCCTGCAGCTTTCAAGGTCAGTAAGTATTGTCCTCCTGATCACCCAGGTCAGCTCCTCTTTCCATTGAGGAGAAGGAAGGAAATCCAGATCATGCAAACAGGGCTGGAGATTATGCCCTGCTCGGTCCAGGTCATTCCCCTTCCATTCCATGAACCCCTTAATGTCCGCTAAGAGCACATCTGCTGAGAACCTTCCAGGCAGAGGGTCCGGCCTGTACAAAGGCCCTGCTTAGGGGTAGAAACAGCAGCTTTAAGGAGAGAGGCTCAAGGGTCTGAGGGAAGATCTGAACTTAGGTCTTGGTCTCATGCTCTCTATTCTTAGGTTCCATTACCTCCTCAAAAATGAAAGACTTGGCTTTATTTATACTAACCAAGTCCTCAAGAATGAGGCAATCCATCCCCCAAGAGATGCACAGTTTTGACACATTAAACCTGCATGCCCATAAATGCAAGCATGTCACACATTATCATCAAGCAGCCAAGGGGGACACATCTGGAGAGACATCCTAGCGTGCTCTATTTCTGTTGTGATTAATTAGGTTGATCATGCTTAATTACAGCTTTCTACCTTCAACCAGAGAGTCCACTACCTGAAAGAAGTGTTTCAGGTCTGATTCATGAAATTCAACATGTGTGTGAAAAATAAATAGGCTTTCGCCTCCAGGAGCTGGTTAGCAAGGCAAAAGCTCTTGACTTCACATATCTTCATTTCTGATAGTCTGTCAACATCAGGAAGATGATTTGAATTTTCCCTTTTCTGTGGCCAGTCTGAAGATACATGGGGAGGGTTTCAGAGCCAGAGTCTTGGCTTCTAACACCAGCTTTGCTGCTGGTGAGTAGGAGGACAAGAAAATCTAGTAACTTGAGTGGTTCCAAGATGGTTGAATAGGAACAGCTCCAGGCTACAGCTCCCAGCGTGAGTGACACAGAATATGGGTGATTTCTGCATTTCCAACTGAGGTACCAGGTTCATCTCACTGGGGTGTGTCAGAAAGTGGGTGCAGGACAGTGGGTGCAGCCCACCGAGCAAGAGCCGAAGCAGGGCAAGGCATCTCCTCACCCGGGAAGTGCAAGGGGTAAGGGAATTCCCTTTCTTAGCCAAGGGAAACTGTGACACACAGCACCTGGAAAATCAGGTCACTCCCACCCTAATACTATGCTTTTCCAAGGGTCTTAGCAAATGGCACACCAGGAGATTATATGCCACACCTGGCTCAGAAGGTCCCACGCCCGCGAATCCTCCCTCATTGCTAGCACTGCAGTCTGAGATCTAACCACAAGGTGGCAGTGAGGCTGCGGGAGGGGCACCTGCCATTGCTGAGTCTTGAGTAGGTAAACAAAGCTGACGGGAAGCTCAAACTGGGTGGGGCCCACCGCAGCTCAAGGAGGCCTGCCTGCCTCTGTAGACTCCACCTCTGGGGACAGGGCATAGCCAAACAGAAGGCAGCAGAAACCTCTGCAGATTTAAATGTCCCTGTCTGACAGCTTTGAAGAGAGTAGTGGTACTCCCAGCATGGAGTCTGTGATCTGAGAATGGACAGACTGCCTCCTCAAGAGGGTCCCTGACCCTCCAGTAGCCTAACTGGGAGGCACCCCCAGTAGGGGCAGACTCATACCTCACACGGCCAGGTACAATCAGGCAGCAACATTTGCTGTTCAGCAATATTCACTCTTCTGTAGTCTCCGCTGCTGATACCCAGGCAAACAGGGTCTGGAGTGGACCTCAAGCAAACTCCAACAGACCTGCAGTTGAAGATCCTGACTGTTAGAAGGAAAATTAGCCAATAGAATGGACATCCACAACAAAACCCTGTCTGTACGTCACCATCATCAAAGACCAAAGGTAGATAAAACCACAAAGATAGGGAAAAAACAGAGCAGAAAATCTGAAATTCTAGAAATCAGAGTGCCTCTCCCCTTCCAAAGGACCACAGCTCCTCGCCAGCAATGGAACAAAGCTGGACAGAGAATGACTTTGACGAGTTGAGAGAAGAAGGCTTCAGATGATCAAACTTCTCCAAGCTAAAGGAAGAAGTGCGAACCCATCACAAAGAAACTAAAAACCTTGAGAAAAGATTAGATGAATGGATAACTAGAATAATCAATGTAGAGAAGTCTTTAAGTGACCTGATAGAGCTGAAAACCATGACATGAGAACTACGTGACAAATGCACAAGCTTCAGTAACTGACTCAATCAACTGGAAGAAAGAGTATCAGTGATTGAAGATCAAATGAATGAAATGAAGTGAGAAGAGGAGTTTAGAGAAAAAAGAGTAAAAAGAAATGAACAAAGCCTCCAAGAAATATGGGACTATGCGAAAAGACCAAATCTACGTCTGATTGCTGTACCTGAAAGTGATGGGCAGAATGGAACCAAGTTGGAAAACACTATGCAGGATATTATCCAGGAGAACTTCCCCAACCTAGCAAGGCAGGCCAACATTCAAATTCAGGAAATACAGAGGACACCACAAAGATACTCCTTGAGAAGAGCAACTCCAAGACACATAACTGTCAGAGTCACCAAAGTTGAAATGAAGGAAAAAATGTTAAGGGCAGCCAGAGAGAAAGGTCGGGTTACCCACAAAGGGAAGCCCATCAGACTAACAGCGGACCTCTCGGCAGAAACTCTACAAGCCAGAAGAGAGTGGGTGCCAATATTCAACATTCTTAAAGAAAATAATTTTCAACCCAGAATTTCATATCCAGCCAAATTAAGTTTCATAAGTGAAGGAGAAATAAAATCTTTTACAGACAAGCAAATGCTGAGAGATTTTGTCACCACCAGACCTGCCCTATAAGAGCTCCTGAAGGAAGCACTAAACATGGAAAGGAACAACCGGTACTAGACATGGCAAAAAAATGCCAAAATGTAAAGACCATCAATGCTAGGAAGAAACTGCATCAACTAACGAGCAAAATAACCAGCTAACATCATAATGACACGATCAAGTTCGCACATAACAATATTAACCTTAAATGTAAATGGGCTAAATGGTCCAATTAAAAGACACAGACTGGCAAATTGGATAAAAAGTCAAGACCCATCAGTGTGCTGTATTCAGGAGACCCGTCTCACCTGCAGAGACACACGTAGGCTCAAAGTAAATGGATGGAGGAAGATCTACCAAGCAAATGGAAAACAAAAAGAGGCAGAGGTTTCAATCCTAGTCTCTGATAAAACAGACTTTAAATCAACAAAGATCCAAACAGATAAAGAAGGCCATTACATAATGGTAAAGGGATCAATCCAACAAGAAGAGCTAACTATCCTAAATATATATGCGCCCACTACAGGAGCACCCAGATTCATAAAGCAAGTCCTTAGAGCCTTATAAAGAGACTTAGACTCCCACACAATAAAAATGGGAGACTTTAACACCCCACTGTCAACATTAGACAGATCAATGAGAGAGAAAGTTAACAAGGATATGCAGGAATTGAACTCAGCTCTACACCAAGCAGACCTCATAGACATCTGCAGAACTCACCACCCCAAATCAACAGATTATACATTCTTCTCAGCACCACATTGCACTTATTCCAAAATTGACCACACAGTGGGAAGTAAAGCACTCCTCAGCAAATGTAAAAGAACAGAAATTATAACAAACTGTCTCTCAGACCACAGTGCAATCAAACTAGAACTCAGGACTAAGAAACTCACTCAAAACCACTCAACTACATGGAAACTGAACAACCTGCTCCTGAATGACTACTGGGTACACAACGAAATGAAGGCAGAAATAAAGATGTTCTTTGAAACCAATGAGAACAAAGATACAACACACCAGAATCTCTGGGACACATTTAAGCAGGGTGTAGAAAGAAAATTATAGCACTAAACACCCACAAGAGAAAGCAGGAAAGATTTAAAATTGATACCCTAACATCACAATTAAAAGAACTAGAGAAGCAAGAGAAACCACATTCAAAAGCTAGCAGAAGGCAAGAAATAACTAAGATCACAGCAGAACTGAAGGAGATAGAGACACAAAATCCCTTCAAAAACTCAATGAATCCAGGAGCTGGTTTTTTGAAGAGATAACAAAATGGATAGACTGCTAGCAAGACTAATAAAGAAGAAAAGAGAGAAGAATCAAATAGATGCAATAAAAACTGATAAAGGGGATATCACCACCGACCCCACAGAAATACAAACTACCATCAGAGAACACTATAAACACCTCTATGCAAATAAACTAGAAAACCTAGAAGAAATGGATAAATTCTTGGACACATACACTCTCCCAAGACCTAACCAGGAAGAAGTTGAATCCCTGAATAGACCAATAACAGGCTCTGAAATTGAGGCAATAATTAATAGCCTACTAATCAAAAAAAGTCCTGGCCCAGATGGATTCACAGCCAAATTCTACCAAAGGTACAAGGAGGAGCTGGTTCCATTCCTTCTGAAACTATTCCAACCAATAGAAAAAGAGGGAATCCTCCCTAACTCATTTTATGAAGCCAACATCATCCTGATACCAAAACCTGGCAGAGACACAAGAAAAAAAGAGAATTTTAGACCAATATCCCTGATGGACATCGATGCAAAAATCCTCAATAAAATACCAGCAAACTGAATCCAGCAGCACATCAAAAAGTTTATCCACCATGATCAAGCGGGCTTCATCCCTGGGATGCAAGGCTGGTTCAACATAATGCAAATCAATAAACATAATCCAGCATATAAACAGAATCAAAGACAAAAACTCCATGATTATCTCAATAGATGCAGAAAAGGCCTTTGACAAAATTCAACAGCCCTTCATGCTAAAAACTCTCAATAAATTTGGTATTGATGGAATGTATCTCAAAATAATAAGAGCTATTTATGACTAACCCACAGCCAATCTCATACTGAATGGGCAAAAACTGGAAGCATTCCCTTTGAAAACTGGCACAAGACAGGGATGCCCTCTCTCACCACTCCTACCCAACACAGTGTTGGAAATTCTGGCCAGGGCAATCAGGCAACAGAAAGAAATAAAGGGTATTCAATCAGGAAAAGAGGAAGTCAAATTGTCCCTGTTCGCAGATGACATGATTGTATATTTAGAAAACCCCATCGTCTCAGCCCCAAATCTCCTTAAGCTGATAAGCAACTTCAGCAAAGTCTCAGGATACAAAATCGATGTGCAAAAATCACAAGCATTCTTATACACCAGTAACAGACAAACAGAGAGCCAAATCATGAGTGAACTCCCATTCACAATTGCTTCAAAGAGAATGAAATACCCAGGAATTCAAGTTACAAGGGATGTGAAGCACCTCTTCAAGGAGAACTACAAATCACAGCTCGATGAAATAAAAGAGGACACAAACAAATGGAAGAACATTCCATGCTCATGGAAAGGAAGAATCAGTATCGTGAAAATGGCCATACTGCCCAAGGTAATTTATAGATTCAATGCCATCCCCATTAAGCTACCAATGACTTTCTTCACAGAATTGGAGAAAATTATTTTAAAGTTCATACGGAACCAAAAAGAAGCCCACATTGCCAAGACAATCCTAAGTCAAAAGAACAAAGCTGGAGGCATCACGCTACCTGACTTCAAACTACACTACAAGGCTACAGTAACCAAAACAGCATGGTACTGGTACCAAAATAGAGATATAGACCAATGGAACAGAACAGAGCCCTCAGAAATAATACCACACATCTAAACCATGTGTGTTTAGATGACAAACCTGACAAAAACAAGAAATGGGGAAAGGATTCCCTGTTTAATAAATGGTGCTGGGAAAACTGGCTAGCCATAAGTAGAAAGCTGAAACTGTATCCCTTCCTTACACCTTATACAAAAATTAATTCAAGATGGATTAGATGTTAGACCTAAAACCATAAAAACCCTAGAAGAAAACCTAGGCAATACCATTCAGGACATAGGCATGGGCAAGGACTTCATGTCTAAAACACCAAAAGCAATGGCAACAAAAGCCAAAATTGACAAATGGAATCTAATTAAACTAAAGAGCTTCTGCACAGCAAAAGAAACTACCATCAGAGTAAACAGGCAACCTACAGAATGGGAGAAAAGTTTTGCAGTCTACACATCTGACAAAGGGCTAATATCCAGAACCTACAAAGAACTCAAACAAATTTACAAGATTAAAAAAAACAAACAACCCCATCAAAAAGTGGGTGAAGGATATGAACAGACACTTCTCAGAAGAAGACATTTATGCAGCCAACAGACACATGAAAAAATGCTCATCATCACTTGCAATCAGAGAAATGCAAATCAAAACCACAATGAGATACCATCTCACAGCAGTTAGAATGGCGATCATTAAAAAGTCAGGAAACAACAGGTGCTGGAGAGGATGTGGAGAAATAGGAACATTTTTACACTGTTGGTGGGACTGTAAACTAGTTCAACCATTGTGGAAGACAGTGTGGCGATTCCTCAAGTATCTAGAACTAGAAATACCATTTGACCCAGCCATCCCATTACTGGGTATATACCCAAAGGATTATAAATCATGTTGCTATAAAGACACATGCATACATATGTTTATTGTGGCACTATTCACAATAGCAAAGACTTGGGACCAACCCAAATGTCCATCAATGACAGACTGGATTAAGAAAATGTGGCACATATACATCGTGGAATACTATGCAGCCATAAAAAAGGATGAGTTCATGTCCTTTGTAGGGACATGGATGCAGCTGGAAACCATCCCTCTCAGCAAACTATCACAAGAACAGAAAACCAAACACTGCATGTTCTCACTCATAGGTGGGAATTTAACAATGAGAACACTTGGACACAGGGTGGAGAGCATCACACACTGGGGCCTGTCGTCGGGTTGGGGAGCAAGGAGGGATAACATTAGGAGTTATACCTAATGTAAATGACTAGTTAATGGGTGCAGCACACCAGCATGGCACATGTATACATATGTAACAAACCTGCACGTTGTGCACATGTACCCTAGAACTTAAAGTACAGTAAAAAATTTAAAAAAAAAAAAAGGGGGGGAAGAGTTCAGGGAAATTTAAAAAAGAAAATCCAGTAACGTCTCTGAGCCTGTTTCCTCATCTCTAAAACAAAGATCACCTCTCTTCTACAACCTTAGAAGATCAATCACTCCTCACTTCCCTGATCCTGCAATCCAGCTCCCCTTCCCAAAGAGGAGAAAGAAAGAAATCTAGGCTGGCGTGACACAGATGATGGTCTGGTGGCTGCTATGGAACCTGGATCAATGTGTGGAAAGTGCCCAGAAAGGGGGCCTGGGAACAAAGTAAGCCCTAGGCATGAGGAAGCCTTCACTGTCTCTGTGGTTTTTATTGTGTCACATGCCCTTAGCCTCAGCCTCTCATTTGCAGGATCCATTTGCAAAGCTGCCCAGGAGCAGCGACTATCTTTTCCAGGCATTTTTCAGCAGGAGAAAGTTCCTGCCTTTGGAGCAGAGTCCTGGTAATGATTCAGACACTGCTCACCCCTAAACAGATTGCAAATGTTTCTTCAATGAAAAAGAGGATACACTATAAAATGTAATGTTTCCCTAAGAGTTTGGGGATTTTTCTTTCTTATAGTCAACCATGTTTGTAAGCATTTAGGACATGAATATAATCCATCTTTTTTTCTTAATCATGACTAAGATCCCCTCCAGATGGAAAAATTCTAGGTTTTTAAATCAAGACCGTCTAAACTGCCAACTTTTCAAGGATTTCTTGGGTTTTAGAGCTGGAAAGGGCCTTGCTGGCCACCTTACTCAATGCCTTGACCTTCAAACCAAAAGAGCCAGGGCCCAGAATGTGCAATGACCTACCCAAGGTCACACAACAGGTCAGGGACAAAGCTGAGATAAATCACAGGCCTCTGGATCCACAATCAACTGTGTTTCTTTCCGTGTTGTGCTGCCACAAAAAGTACCATGGGGTTGAAAGTGAAATTAGGTTTCTTTCTGAAGTAAGTGCATCACCTATAGCTGGACTTTACCAGAAGTAAGTATATTTGCAGTGGTCTGACTTAATAGACAGCCTAAGTGTCAGTCAGGGAAGGGGTGCCTGGAGAAATCCCAAATGCCTCTGTGCCACCGAAACTAGAGTTTCACAAGATGCCAAAGTGACACCAACCCAAGGGGTGAAATATACATATATACTTACCAGATTCAACAAGTAGAGTACAGAACACAACTGTACTAAAAGAAGATATTTATTGTTTATCTGCAATTCAGATTTAACATTCTATATTTTCTATGGTAACTTTAACCAAATAGAGAGTTTGGTTTTTTTGTTTTTTTCTTTTAATACAACATTCAAACGTAAGCCTCCAATTGAAAGCCACAAGAACAGACCCTTTACATTCTGGGTGTCACTTCCTTCTCACATGGGCAATACACTTCCTGTAATTCTTGATAGGAATTTAATTATTTAATTGAGGTTAAAGATCCTCCAAAGTGACAAGGAGAGTCTGGCTAACATAAAATATAAGAATCCATCAAGTAGGCCAGGCGTGGTGGCTCATGCCTGTAATCCCAGCACTTTGGGAAGCCGAGGCAGGTGGATCACGAGGTCAGGAGATCAAGACCATCCTGGCTAACATGGTGAAACCCCATCTCTACAGAAAATACAAAAAGTTAGCCAGATGTGGTGGCAGCGCCTGTAGTCCCAGCTATTCGGGAGGCTGAGGCAGGAGAATGGCATGAGCCCGGGAGGCGGAGCTTGCAGTGAGCCAAGATCACGCCACTGCACTCCAGCCTGGGCGACAGAGCGAGACTCTGTCTCAAAAAAAAAAAAGAATCCATCAGTAACTTACATTTAAACTTCAGGTTTCTACCTCAATTCAATGAAAAATAATTTATAGAGCATCTAACATTTGTAAAAACAATCTCTCTAGTTTTCCTCCTCTCAGTTCAACTTCTTGAAGGACACGTCGTCTACACTGGCTCTATACTTCCTCAACTTCCATTCAATACTCAAGACTCCATAATTTGGTTTCTATTATTACACGACTGAAACCATTCATTCTTGCTAAGGTGTACAATGACTTAATACAGTTTATTCTCATTATTTGCAGTAGTTATGTTCTATGAAGTTGCCACATTAGTGAACACTGAACCATTGCTCCTACAGGAAATAAAGGGTTCGGTTCCTGTAAGCCTCTGGGCACAACATTTTCAAACCCCAATAAATGCTGACCTTAGTTTATGTGTGTCTCTGTTTAAAGACACCTGTTTAATATATATTGATTATTCATAAACATTGACCTGTTTAATATATATTGATTATTCATAAACATTGAATTCACAGTGAACAGCACTATAACTCATGCCTGAATGAAACTTACCTAACATATTTTTTCAAAAGGCACATCATAGCCTCCTGTGCATAGAAACACTACACAGCACTTCAGTACTACACTTGAAGTCCCTTTTAAACAGCAAAATCACCAGCAAAATGCAGAGAAATGTGAAGAATGTGATACTGAATAGACTCAAGGACACTGGTTCACAGTATGAAAGCAGAGGCAGGAAGGCAGAGCATCACCACGTTCGACCTCAGCTGGAAACGTGCACTTTGAATGACTCAAATTTTTCACCACTCTACACATGTCCACAATTGATCATGGAATGTATACTCTGATATTCTCTTAAATGTTGGAGAATGGCAACACTTCAAAAGGTACCTAGGGGCAAGAAGAGTTCACATAAGAGGTGGAGGAGGAATATCAGAGTATGCATTCCAGGAGGGCACAGGGCACCAGAAGCTAAAGGAGTGAGGAGCTTCAAGAGGGAAGAGATCAGCAACAGCAAATGTGGTCCAGAGTCCCCTCAGGATTAGCTCTGAAAAAGTCTGCCAGATTTGGAAATTACAGTCGATCCTCATTATTTGCAGAATCTGTATCTGCAAATTCACCCACTCACTAAAATGTATTTATTTATAGTCAGTACTCACTGAGCTTTCAAGATCAAGTATTTATCCTGTCATTGATTTGAATCAGTATAGACTTGTGGATTTGTATTTTTTTACTTTAGGTTTTAATATAATTCTATATTATTTATTTTATTGCCCATGTAGTTCCAGCTATGGCCATTGGGAGCTTTTTCAGCTTCCTCCCACATCCCTTTGACACATTTTCATCACTGTGGGTTTGGGGTGGGCGGGTATTGGTTTGTTTTAGCACAACCTTACTTGGTGACATTATTACTTTTTATTAAGTGATCTTGCTACAGAAGTCAGAAGGGTTTTTCTTCCACCTCCAGTCCCTGCACCTTTTGCAGAGAGGTTCACAACCTCTGTGGTCTGTAGAACACACTGTAAGGAAGGCATGAGGGAGAATTTGCTGTTTTCAGTAGAAAACAAGTGGTGGTTACTGATTACAATGACTTTGGACTCTGGATCTGGGTTTGTTGCACCTTTATAGTAAGACCCCAACTACTTAAGATATAAGAATTTTTTTATCTGACTTCGAATTCACCAAAACAGCATGGTATTGAGATAAAAAGAGATACAGAGATCAATGAAATAGAATAGAGAATCCAGGACTAAAGCCACATACATACAACCAACTGATCTTTGACAATGCTGACAAAAAATATATACTGGGGAAAGAATATCCTATTCAATAAATGGTCCTGGGAAAATTGGCTGACCATAACCAGAAGAATGAAATTGAACCCCTATCTGTCACGATATATAAAAAGTAACTCAAGACGGATTAAAGACTTAACTACAAGACCTGAAACTATAAAAGTCCTGGAAAAAACACCCTAGGAAAACTCTCTGGACATTGGCCTTAGCAAGGAATTTATGACTAAGGCCTCAAAAGCAAATGCAACAAAAACAAAAATAAACAAATGTGACTTAATTAAACTAAAAAGCTTTTGCACAGCAAAAAGAAATAGTCGAGTGAACAAACGACCTTCAGAACAGGAGAAAACCTTTGTAAACTATGCATCTGACAAACAGCTAATATCCAGAATCTATAAGGAACTCAAACAACTCAATAAGAAAAAAACAAATGACCCCATTAAAAAGTAGGCAAAGGACATGAACAGACATTTTTCAAAAGACATATAAGCGACCAACAAACATATAAAAAAAATGCTCAACATCACTAACCATCAGAGAAATTCAAATTAAAATCACAATAAGATGCCATCTCACACCAGTCAAAATGGCTATTACTAAAAAGTGAAAAAACAACAGATGTTAGTGAGTATGCAAAGAAAAGGGAACGCTTATACACTGTTGAAGGGAATGTAAATTAGTACAACCTCTATGGAAAACAGTATGCAGATTTCTCAAAGAGCTAAAAATAGACTTATCATTTGATCTGGCAATCCCACCACAGGGTATCTTCCCAAAGGAAAAGAAATCATTATATTAAAAAGACATCCACACTCACACGTTTACTGCAGCACTATTCACAGTAGCAAATTCATCAACCTAAGTGTCCATCAGTAGATGATTAGATAAAGAAAATGCCTATATGTGTGTGTGTATATATTAATATGTGTGTGTGTGTATATGCACACACCATGGAATACTACTAAATCATAAAAAAGAATGAAATAATGGTTTTTAAAGGAACATGGATGGAACTGGAGGCCATTATCCTAGGTGAAATAACTCAGACACAGAAAGTCAAATACCTCATGTTCTCACTCATAAGTAGGAGGTAACGGTATATACACGTGGACATACAGAGTAGTATAATAGACACTAGAGTCTCCAAAGGTGGGAAGATGGGAGTTGGGTGCTGAGGAATGAGAAAGTACCTATTGGATAAAACATACACTATTCAGATGATGGGCACACAAAAAGCCCAGACTTTACCACTATGTAATATATCCATGTAATAAAAATGCACTTGTAGGCCCTAAATCTATAAAAATAGAAAACGAAAAACAAAATAAGGATGTTTTCATTCATCCATTTAACAAATAATTGAGGTACAAGCTCTTTGAAAAATGGATCAAACTCTTGAACTCCTATGACATACTAGATATGTTTGTAAATAAACTTAAAACATAAAAAAAGAAACAAGAAGGACACAGGGTAAAATATTAAGATCTGTCAAAAGAGTTCATTAAAAGAATGCTTAGAACTGAATGACAACAGACACAGAGCAAGAAAGTCTCTTTGGAGCAAGGTTTATAGAAACAATCACCAAGGCGCTTTGAGATACCTGTCTAGGTTAACTAGGTTAACTATTACCCATCCTACTTACTGTATTTACATGCCTCACCCCAACCTCCCAGTGCTAATAAGATCCTTGAAGCTTCTAAGCATTATAGATGTGCAGGATCTTGGCCAATATGGAATTGGATTCTGGCCTCTGTGCTTAGGAAGCAGGCCAAGGTGAGGATATTAGTGCCTCCTTATTGAGTGATGTGCATGGCTCTGCACTTCAAGCTTTTCCTTCATTATTTCACCTAATCCCTACTCCAGGCTTGTTGGTTGATATGGAAAAATGAGAAGTTACATACTTTATCTAAGGACGCATATGACAACTGAGTGTCAGACCAGGTTCCAAATTATATTTATTGGATTCCAAAACTTTGCACCAGACCAGAGCTTGGCAAACTATGGCCCATGGACCAAACGCACACCTGGTCATCTATGTATTCTCTGTGGCTGCTTCTGAGCTACCAAGGCAGAGTTGTGTAGCTGCAACAGAGAGCACACAGCCTGCAAATCCTAAAATATTATCTGACTCTTTATAGAAAAAGCTTGCTGATCTCTGCTCTAAATCACTGTGAGATGCTGCCTCTTGGTGACAAAAGCATAAAGAAGTAACAATGGGTGGAGTCCGACATTCTCTATGTGTCATCACATCTAATCTCCACATAGACAGCAGCCGCCCCCATTTGCATATGAGGAAACGGAGGCACAATGTTAAGTGCTTGCCCAGAGTCCCAACTCCAAAGTGGCAGACCTAGGACTTGAGATTACATAGAACTGTCTCTGAAGCTGACTATCAGGCCCCCAAGACCTAGAAATCAGGCCAGAGGTGCGTGTCTTGGGGGCCTGGAGACTGGCACTTCTGCTCTATCTTAATGCATTCTCAACGGATCTACAACGCAGGGCAGAGAGACAAATCTCTGCCTTGTAGATTAATTGTTCCTAAAAGAATGCCACAATTCACAAATGCTGATTTTGATTAAAATAATCAAGATGATTTCCTACTCCCAAAATACTGACAAAATAGCTTTTTTATCTATGTAGACAAAAAACTAAGCAAGAATTATTTAAATCAAGATTATGTACAACACGCATCCTAATTACTACACAATTACCTAGCTAAAAAGTGGATATTAGTGAATGCTGTTTTCTGCTGGCAGTCAAATCCAAATTAATAGCATTCTAGGCTGATGTGGATCACAGATAAAATTAAATTAATGTGACTCTGAGCCAGCTCTGTTTATAAGAAAAGCCCAACTACAAAGAGAAAAGAAACATTTTAAGATGCAAAAATATGCCCCCGAACACAAGCCAAACATGGATGTTTAATTAAAGCATGAAGAATTTTTTTTCCTACCAACTGTTCCTTTTGGGTACTAACTAGGTGTGGAAAATTGGATCTGGGATTCTGAGGACAACTGAATGGTGATGGATTTTCCCAAAGTTCAACCTATGAAGCCATACCAGATATGAATTTGAGCTCCCACTTAAAAAAGTCTCCTCTCTGAGCCCAGATGAAAGAACTCCAGGTGGGAAAGGGTAAGAACGTGGGGTTTTTATTTTGAGACAGTTTGGCTGACTTCTAGCCCCATGTCTGGGGCCTTGGATTTGGGCTGATCTGAGCTATGACGGGCATCCACTGAGTAACCGTGTCTTACTTCTCTAAGACCAACCACATCCTGGAGTAGGCAGAAGACAAGATCATCTGGTCCCTCAATCCTCTGGCCCAGGAAGACCCATGTCCCACAGGCCCCTGACAGCACTGTCCACTCTGCATCTCATGAGGCTGTTGGCACAACTTCTCGGTACCAGGTAATGTGGGATCCCACTCTGTGATCCCTCCAAAAGTTCCAGTCTGTAACTTGGCACATTGGCACCTATTTTGGTTAATGTGGTTATGACCACTGACATGGTAGAGAAGGACCTAGGCTGGATTTGAAGACAACCATATCTGCACCCTGGGTCTCAGTTTCCACACTTGTAAAATGGGGACATGCCTTTCTCACAGCATGATGGCCTGAGTGACAGGGCCTGGCAGAGAGCAGGTTCTAGTCAACAGTAGTTCAGCATCAAACACATTCTTAGAACATCAAAGTTGGAAGTGCCTCTGTAGACCATCTGGCCAAACTCTTCCTTTTCTAGCCAAGGAAACTGGCTCAGAAACCTACCCAAAGTCACCCCTAAAACACTGGTGGAACAGGAACACACCCCAGACTGCCTGACTCCCATTTGCTTCTATCCCATCTCACCTCCTTTGACGGACACCCATGGATTCCAGCTGTCATCTCACTTCTAGGCTTAGGCCTACAGGGCTTCCTAGTCCCTTCTAACCACATCTCTGCTGCAGGCCCTACAAGCCCCACACCCCTATTCAAGAGTTTAACAAATATTGATTGAGCCCCCTTGGGCTCTCATTCAAAAATATACACCGGAAAAGAACGAAAAGAGAACATGAACTCTTTTAACCAAGGAAGAAAACAACTGCCATCCCAACTGTGTGTGCGAGGTGTGAAGGGACACTTCATGGTCCCCGTTTTCAGATGAAGATGGTGAGATCTAGAGACAGCAGCTCCCTGGCTGACTCTCTCTACCGCTGAGTCTGTCTATGTGGGCTGCCACTGGTCACCACCACTGCAGCTGTTTCCATTACTCCTATCTCCCCCTCACTGCTGCCACCATTACTTGTGGCTAAGTTTTCTCCCACCTCATCCCAGCCCAGATCAAAGCCACCTCTTCCAGAAGGTCTTCCTTTCTACCCCAGTTGAAAGAGGCCCCCTTCTCGTCTGACTCAGAGCAGCTCTCCCCAGTCCCTGTTTGGTTTTTGAGCCCCTACACATGGTGACTCAGGGGCTGCTGCCTCCCAGGTCCTCTGATGACTGTACTGCATGACCTTTCACCTGGGGTCCAAATGCTCAGCACCCCTTCCCACCTACACCTGCTCCCTAGGGGCAGGAAGGCGTTCTTATTCCCATCACTTGGGGTGCAGAAGGGGTGGCCCAGATGTGATTTGATCCTTTCAGGATGTTTTTGCAGGTCACAAGGAGGATGAGCTGCTGTTAGTCTGCTGATACTGGGGATGGTTGGTTTTCTGGAGATGCTGGGGTAGAGGAGCCTATGTCCTGTTGAATTCTTGCAAGCGTGCAGACCTCCTTCGCATTGATCAAACCCTTATTGAGCCCCTATCATTTGCTGAGCATTGAGAATACTAATATGAAGAAGATACTTCGTGCCTACAGAAGGCACTTCCAATTCTGCCCAGACTGTTCACCACTATCATGGGGTGCACAAAGGAAAGCCCTTCTTGGCCCCCAGCACCCCAAGACCTCATGGCCCCCAGCAGTGAGGGAGCTTCATCTCCCATCCATTCACATGCACTCCCAGGACGGGCCTGCCAACCCCTCCGGAAGACCACCCTGAGCTCTCTGTGCTGTAAGAATGTCTGGCAAGACTTTTGGCCCAGAAATCGGGGACAGGTATTAAGGGGTATTGTTGCCGGGATCCTAGAGGAGAGACTCCCCTGCTTGAGGAGCCCCCAGCCCAGTCCTAACACCTCTCCAGCCTGCATCAAACCCGCTTTATTCTTCCTTGCCCTTCCAGAATTTGCAGACTGGGCCCTGGGGGTGACAAGGAGACTTCAGCCTCCCCAGCTGTGCTGCCTGTGCCCACTCCCTTAGATGGAGCCTCCCACTGACCCAGAGAAGGCAAGTATAGCTAGCTCATCTGGAGCAGCTAACGGGTGGCACATTCCTCTCTGCAAGGCAGTGAGTTATTTCATTTAAACTTGAAAAGCACAGAGAGCCAGCCATATTCAAGTTTCAGGCCCCAGTTCAATGCCTCCATACCCAAAACATTTCTTGGAGTTCTTGTTACTGACACGTGCTTGCCGGAGGGAGCTAGCTTCATCTTCTGTGTAATCTTGGACAAGCCACAACCTCTGAAGCTCAGTTTCTGCATCCGTAAAATGGAAACAAAAATCCCACACTACACACGCCCTCCAGGACTTTTAGGGAGATGTGGTGGTCTTTGACCACCCTCCCCCGCCAGTTAAGTTTAAATCTCCTTAATCTTTTAGGGAGATTAAGTGCCGCTGCGTGTGTATAAAAGCACTCTGAAGAATGTGATGATGGTGGTGATGATGATGGCAATGATGATGACAACAGGGATGCTTTTAATACCACATGCAATCACGGCTCCATCCAGACAATGAGCTCCAAGGCATAGGAAGGGGACAGTCCCAGGACTAACCCCTTGGTCTGAGAAGGAACTGTGTGCTTCTAGGAGGAAGGTCCTAGGAAGGCAAAGAAGGACGTTCTTGAAGTCAGAGCCATGAGGACTGGGGTTATTTCATTTAAATTGGAAAAGTTCATTTTGGACCCCAGCTGGTAAAGCAAGGCCAACAATATGGCTATGTCCCTCCCTGTGCCATAGGTTTGGGTGAGGACCCGATGTGTGCTGAAGAGGGGGAAACTGCTTTTCCTAAGGACAGAGTGAGCCTCTCAGCTTGCTCTGGAAGCTCTCAAGCAGGGTTGAGGGGTACTCCATGGGGTCACGGTGTTACCAGGATCCCTTCTCCCTAAGGCCTGCCATGTTCCCTGTATGCCATCTGGGCCGATCTGGAGCCTGCCTCACCTGCTCTAAGTGGGGATTCATGCAAACTTCTATCTTTGGGGCATGTGCTCTGATGCACCTTCCAAATGTTCTCTGGCCTGGGGCACTGTCTTCTGGGCTGTTGGGGGGGGGTCCACCTCATTCTCTGAATAGGACCCAGGAATCTGCATTTTTCAAGAGTTCTCCCTCCCCCGCACCCACCACCTTATTACACACGCTCACACACACACACTTGCTAAAAATGGGTAAATACCATTTTGAACTATGAGTTGATGCCTAATCTGTGTTTACCCTGTGCCCTGGCCACCCTGAACTTCTTCTGTTCCTGGTATTCCACAGTGTCTCTGACCTCCCGATGTTTCCACATGGTAGTTCCCCTCGTGCCAGAAACATTCATCGCTTCTCCCACCAGCAAGCTTTCCTGTCAATACCTTTCAAGGTCCATTCAGGATCCTTTCCATGTGATCCAATAAGGGCCTAAGAGTTGATCACCTTCTCCTGTAATCTGTTGCCTGTTGGCTTGGGGGCCTCTAGAAAGTGAGTCCCATGAGAAGAAAAAGCACCATTCTGGGCCCAAACACCCGGTACACACCATGTCTGGCTTCTAGTGAGCCACCCATGCCGACCAACTATGAGTACATGGATCTTGGTATCCACCCAACAGCCAACACAGGGCCTGGGAGCCCTTGGGCACTCTGCGCTGCTCACAGGACGTTGAATGAACCCAATACTGGCTGCCAAATTGACTGAGTGGGCCTGCCTGAGAATACACACCCCTCTCTCCACCCTAGGAACTTCTAACCAAATATAAACCATGTGAAGATTCCCCTCATTTCTCTGGAAAGTAGAACAGAAAGCCAAAAGTCTTCCTGTGGTTTCGTCCTGGACCTTGGTTGACTGAAGACCACTAGGCAATCGTGATATCCTGCAGTTGGATGCTGGCACCAAATGTGAAAAGGTTTCCACAGTGGATTTTGACCAACGCTTTTTTTTTCCATAAATCACACAGCCAATTCCACCTTCTAGGGTCACGTATCTCTTCCAGAGGCAGGCTCTGCAGTGCCACCCAAGGAAATGAGTACCGTTGGTGTTCCTCTCACTGGACACTTTTGTCTAAATCCAAAAGACCAGGGGTGAGAAGGACTATTCTGGCCACCAGAATACAGCTCCCCATGGCACAGCCTCACAGCTTGGCTCTTTCTAGGTTCTGGAAAGACTGAAAACCTGGTAGTTCAACCTCCAGAGCATGAGATTTTAATTTGCTGAGTACAACTTTCAAACAAACAGAGTAAATTCCCTTTATTCAGTGCTTGGACTAGTCAAAAGAGAAGACCTTTTCAGTTTTGACAATCTCACCTCTTTGGCTGGCAGTCCTATTGGCAGACTTCCAGGTTCATTCATTCAGGGATCAGGCTGTTTCCCCAAGCATTAAAAAAAAAAAAAATTTCAACTTTATTTTAATGTTCTATTAAAAAAAAAATTGAACAACATGAACAAAAGGCCACTGGAATGGAGAAATATATATGTGTGTGTATATGCTCATACAGATGCCTGAATGCTAAATTACCATGGCAAATTATCTTTTTCCAATCAAACATCCAAGGCTGCACTGGCTTTTGTCAATCTGTAGTGGGGAGAGTTTGTGGTTGCTTGGGATGTGAGGGTTTTGCTTTTGGTTGGTCGCTTGCTTGCTTACTTGCTTATTCTGGCGCTTTATTTGTTTGCCTACTAGGTTTTTACTTTTCATTTTTTCAATCATCTTGGTGGAAAAAAAAAAACTTGTTCTATTATCTCCCACCTGCAGGATCAGGGCGGCTTCTACATTTGATGTTGGAAGATGTGACCAAAATGCAGCACTTGAAAATCCTGAGTGATTTAGACCAAGAACAACAATTCCCATTTTTGAAAAAAATCTGTGATTGGCCCAGACTTTTTAGTAAGACATTACCAATTGGGAACTAAAGTCAGTATGTCCAAACTTGTGAGTCACTGGACGAGGACTTTAAAATGAGAAACATTTCATAGGTTTCCATCAGCCTTGCCTCTCACAACCACCATCTCCCAACAACTTTAAGAACAAACTTAACTTTTCTAAACAAAAATAATTTCATCATTTTGTGTGGCATTAACACCCTGCTACTTCGATATGTTATCTATATTTTTCTTGTTGACATCCAACCAATTCAGAGCTAAAAATCCATCCTCCAGTTTTTCTGTGGGTTGTAAATCATAAAAAGGTTATATTTTATGAAAGCTGAAGCTGAGAAGTAAACAGCATATTTATATCCAAAGAGTTTCATCCATTAAGCAGCAATGACAGGGCCCTGTGGGCCAGAATCTAGTTTTCTTACTTAAAAAGCTTAGTTCTTTTGTAGACTCCTGCAGGGACCTATAATAGTTGGAATTGGGTTTTTTATGCCTTTGAGGCCTCCGAATGAACGTTACACTTTTCCATTATTTTCTTTTTTCTTTTAGAAAACTAGGCTACCTGCTTATTGCCTAAAACCTACACCCCATGATTGTGCTGTCATAAAATCTGTCTTCTGCCCTTTCCTCCCACATCTTACCAACATCCCAAAACTTTGTTTAGACTCAGTGTCAAGCAAGGTTATGCTGCATTTATTGAGATGGGGGAGGGCTCCCTCAATGATTTGGGCTGATAGATGGCAAGCCCAAATGAAACTTCAGCCTAAGGGGTGCCCAATAACCTTGACCTCCTCTGCCTTACAAAAAATAAAAATAAAAAAGCTTAAATCTTAATATCTCCCTTGCTCTAGCCTGAGAATGCCTTCCAGTCCCCTGACTATTCTGCAAGCTGATACACAGCTAAAATAAAAAGGCATGAGTCCGGATCTTGTATTTCACATTACTGCCTGCTATTAAAATGTTAGTATGCCGGCCCCTTGGGCTATTAAAGATGATGCCCCTGCCCTGTCTGCCAATGGTGTAATTTGTGGTCATGAATATATATCTAGGTCTATGTAGATGTAGATATGAGTTTCACACCACTATTACATCAGGCAAGTAAGTCTAGGTTCAGAGTCAGCACAATGATCACTCTGAAATTAGCCAAATAATCACTAACAATTAAGAAAATGAAATATCCGAGTCTCAGTCCTCTTTTTACCCACTTCGAACATATATTTGTTCTTTTGATGTCCTGTGTGAATAGGGGTGCTTTATCTGACTGCTGATGGGCTAAACAATGCGTCCGAGTTGTAATATAGAACTCAATTTGCTGGGACTATCATCTGAAAGGCCTGGACAATTTATCGAACACTGCAGATGAAAGAAAGAGAGGGAAAAAATTTTAAAACTGACCACTTTTAAAATGAAGAAAATAGGGCAGTAAAGGGTATTGTAATATACTTTAATCTTCCTTAATGTAGAAAAATATGAAATGCCATTAAATCTTCCTTTGAAATGGATGTGGTTGCATGGCTTGAGCACCCAAATCTAGTTAATGAATCTATTGTTAAGGCAAATAAACAGGAAAGAAGCAGTGAAGGAGTGATCTGTGCATTATACGACTAATTCAGAAGATGAAAGGCAGAAAAATTAAAGTTAAATTCACATAAATATTAGAGCTAAGGAGAATAGTTGCAGGTGTAAAAAGGGAAGCCTGCATTTCCCTTGGGTTGGTGTGAGGCACAAGCAGTTATTTTCTGCTCGAGAGCAAGTCGGCAAAGATGAAAGTGTTTCAAGGGGCCCAATAATTAACATTTTTAAAGGTTTTCTTAATAAAAAAAATGATCCAACAATAATAGCAATTTAATCATTTTATTTGAAAAATTAAATTGATTGCAAGCAACCGTTTGTGCGGAAGTGGCGTTTACAGAATTTGGATGAACTTATCCAATCAGATCTCCACTTTAATCGCTTTAAATGGAGCCAATCTACAAAAAGAAAGCGGGATGCAGTAGAGATCCAAAGGGCAGTAATTTGGGGGAGATTAGCAGTTCTTCACAAAGAACCCACAGCAACCTATTGAACCCACCTCTTTGTTGCGGCCAGACATTACTAATGGAACTCAACCCAATGTGACTGAGAGTCTATGGGGAGCTGGGCTTTATTAGGGAGTCTCACTGGAGTCCACAAGTACCACCCATGTGGGGACATGGCCTCATGGTACAGTGTCTTCTCCATGAAATAAAGGATCTGGTTAACACAGTGCAGAGGATTCATCCCAGTGTTAACCCTAAATTATAAAGCATGCAACGGCTTACTACCTATTAGCTTTGAAAGCACTATAAAGTAGAATTTGTCTTGAGATCAGAACATATCTTTCCACAGACATAGTTTAATGTGATCTTCACACTGCACCCCTGTCTTGAAAGAAACGGATACCCATTCACACTCTCTCGGGAGGGGAAGAGAGAGCTTTACTACAGTCCTCAGGAGGAAGCAGCATGAACACCTGAGGCCTTGGTTTCCACCTGGGTCTGCAGACAATTCTCACTTTTCTCTGCCTCAAACATCAAAAGGGCAGCCTTCGCCATCAACCTTCTTCAAGCTACTGCTCTGCTTATACTCTGTCAGGCTGCACCGAGACACACATCACCCTAGGAGGCTCCTGTTTTATCCCGTTCATTCATTCCTCAACAAATATTCCTTGGGTGACATCACAGCCATATCTTGTTTTACTTAGAGGAGAGGAAGGGGGATGGAGAAAGACGCAAGGTAGGCGTCTGTGCCCAGGGCCGCCCTTTCTCCATCCCCCTTCCTCTCCTCTAAGTAAAACAAGATATGGCTGTGATGTCACCCAAGGAATATTTGTCACCCAAGGAATAGTCCATTCATCAAAGCCACGGCTGTGTGGATTACTAAACCTACCCTCCCAGAAAGTCCTTTGGCTATGGTTAGTCAGACTTTTCCCCACCTTAAGAGGCTTTCCAGAATGTTCCTTCAGTCACATTTATGCCTGTGCCTGGGAGCAGTGTGGGTATTCTTAATTTCTCTATCACAGGATATCTCTAATGATGTAAAGCCACCACACAGGGTCTGGCACTTAGTAGACTCTCAATAAATGGTAGCCATTACTATCCCAGAGGAAAAAAAAGATAATCATTGAATACCTACAGTCTCCTGTGGAAGCATGTGGGTCCATGCTGGGGGCCAGCAGTGGTGGTGTAAGAGCATATCATGGGCTCAGCCTCAAACAAGGACCTCTTGATCCCAAGATGGCCAACAATTTTGAACTAGGCATTGGTCAGTCCAACACAATCTTGTTGTCCAGAGAGCCGTGGACAGGGGCAGGTTTCCCCCAAGCTTTTCTCTAGAATTCTGGGGCCATTCTGGGCACTCATGGGGTCTTCAAATATTTAATTCAAATTAATTATTTACTCTACATAATTTTTTATCATAACAATATGCCTTCCAAAATTGAACACAATGGAGACACGCCCAATGCATGGTGTTGCAACTTGTTTTTGAGCAGTTTTTCTGATCTGTCACAGACCAAAAAAAGGAACAGGAAAAAAAAAAATTTAAAGAGCACATATCAGAATAATTTTCTCCTTTATTACTGTTTAATTAATGAATATCCTTAAATTTCAAGGTAAGCTACTTCTTAAAATTACCATTTGCAAGCATAATTGGTCACTGCTATAAAAATAATACTCTCACCTGAATTGGATGCTAAGACTGCAAGTGTTATAGGTTATAGGCTGCAAGTGTAACTCATAAACCCAAATTCAAAACAGTCTTATGGTTCTCATTGATTGATTTTTTTTTTTTTTTTTTTTTTTTTTGAGATGGAGTCTCACTCTGTCCCCCTGGCTGGAGGACAGTGGGGCGATCTCGGCTCACTGCAAGCTCTGCCTCCTGGGTTCCCGCCATTCTCCTGCCTCAGCCTCCCCAGTAGCTGGGACTACAGGCGCCCGCAACCGCGCCAGGCTAATTTTTTGTATTTTTAGTAGAGACGGGGTTTCACCGTGTTAGCCAGGATGGTCTCGATCTCGGGACCTTGTGATCCGCCCGCCTTGGCCTCCCAAAGTTCTGGGATTACAGGCGTGAGCCACCATGCCCGGCCTCATTGATTGATTTTAAAATATCATTAATTTGAACTTCTAAATTAGATTTAGACTGCCAAAATGCCCTTTTTATCTGTTACGTATGTTAGAATTCCCAATTAAATTGTGTTTGCAAAAGACTCCTAACACAGTTTATGGGCCAGTAGGAGAGCCTGGTGCAATCCCCAATGAGGGCCAAAAAGTGAGAACCCTTCCAGATATCCTAGGAGAACTTGGGCCAGCTGACAGCACCTCAATATTGCTGAGCTCCCACTCAAATCCCAGCATTCTCTATGCCTCTGAAAAGGGGGCCACTTTGACTTGGGATTCCAGACTTTACAGTTAGAAGAACAAAAGAAGCATGGGAAAAAAGACTGGAAGGAAATATGCTGAAATGCTAACGGTGCTTTTCTCTGGGTGATGGGATTCTGAGTGACTGAATTTTCTCCTTTCTTATTCAGAAGTTTTCCACAATTATCACTATAAATTGGTATTTTGTCCAGACACCTTCCCTGCCTACTCACAGTATTACTTTTTTACTCAGAAAAGAAAGTAGGATTTTGTATATTCTCTTATTTAAAAGGAAGACCATATAATATCTTGGCTTCTGTTGTAACCAATCCCTCCCACTGCTGGTCCCACCCTGAGAAGAATGAGGAAGCATTAGGCAGCTCCAGAAATGCAAGTTCTCCCACCATCACCCACACCCCACACCCATGCATCCAAACAAAGGCAGTCAGGTTCCAGGCCTTCAACCTCGCATTACTCAGTGTACCCAAACCGGATGACAAGGAATGAGAGCAAAGTTTAAAAACAAGGTGAACTCGGCCAGTCAGCTTGTCTTTCCTCTTTTGGTCCCTCTGACTCTGTCCTCAGTCGTAGCAGGCTTTCCCCACTTAGGGCTGTAAGCTCAAGCACATAAAAATACAAGGGTCCCAGATAAACAATAACAAAAAAATTTTAAGTATAAGTATGTCCCAAATATTGCATGGGACTGTTCAAAAGTATTTTTTGCTGTTTTTAGTCATTTTAGTGTTGGTTGTTTATGTGAAATTAACTCTAAATGGGCATTCTGTATTTTATCTGGCAGCCCTATTGCCAATCCAAACCAACTGACTCACCATTGGGGATTTTTTTGTCCAGTTTGGTTTGATTTAGTTGGTTCTTGTTGTTCTTGGCAGGCAAGCCAATTTAAAAAACAACAACCACAAACAAAACCGCCGACCAAGGTTTTGTTTGTTGTTGTTGTTTTTTAATCGGCTTGTCCTCCAACTCTCTAACACTGGGCAGGCTCAGTCTCCTCAAATGAATGAGTAAATGTCACTCCACCCACCCTGCACTTGGCAAAGACACCATGAGATGACAAACGGAAAGAATCCAGGAAGTGGGGCTACAAGCAGGTAAGCCACCCAACATAATCAAAATGGAGAAAGCAATGAGTTGCTTGACTTTTCCCCTTCTTTGTGGGAAACATTGGGACATTACAGCTTCCACTTAAAACTCTGTGGTATATGTACAAGGACAATGAATTAAATTCTTGACATGCAGACAATTCCAATAAATTAAACAACCTCAAACAATTAAAAAGAAAGCTGCCAGCACCTAAGTAGAAAAATGATGAAACAGGCATTCCAGCGCAGCATGCTCCACCCATGCACCTCATGGTAGTGTCCTCAACCTCGCCAAGCCTGGGAAGCCCACACTAAATGTGGAGTATGGTGGCTACTCATGGGGTGAATGTGAGGTCTAAACGAAAAATAATGCATCCCATAAAACACTCTGTGCTGGCACTGTTCCCTCAGTTAATGATGGCTGTACTTAAGTCAAAAATATACATATACACATCTCAAAGAAAATACATATGTGTGTGTATATATTAAATATGTTCTTTCTTATACATTATATATAAATAATATATAATGTGTGTACAGATACACATATATACATACATATTTAATGTATATATTTCTCATATATAATATATAATATATATTTCCTTTGAGATGATTATATATGATATTTATATATGACATATATAAGATAATACATATATACTTATAAGATAATTCTTACATATATGATATATATATAAGCAAAAAATGGAAAATTTTCTACTTTATTAGAAATAAAATAAAGTAAATTGAAATTAAGCTTTACTTATGAAACTGGCAAATGTTGTTAATAGCTTTAATAATGACATTATTTAAAAGATCAAAAATGTTCATAAATATTAGATAAATAGAGAACAGTTACATAGACAATAAGTGAGTGATTAAACATATAAAGAATGGTTAGATAAACTACGGAATTTTTTAAAATCAGAGAATGAGTGAATTATAGAATTCTTTATGTTGGACATTCTAGAGAATCACATTAAGTGATGTATTATGATGAAAAAGAACATTTGATGATATGAAATATGTTCTTAATATAGTGAATGAAAAATTTCAGAATATGATGTACAGTATTATATTTGGATTAATGGATATGGATACAAATAAAACAAAGACAAAGAAAGTACATAAATATTAACAGGAGTTATATCTGGGTAGGGATGGTTATGGGGAACATTTACTTTCTTCTTTGTATTTCTCTACATTCCACATTTTCTATAATGACCATATAGTACTTTTGTAATTTAAAAAAAATTTGGTTAAAAAATTCAATACTAAAAAAAATTCAATAATGAACTATTGGGAAGTGAACTTAGTTTTAGGAGATCACAGTATTCAGTGTATGTGTATACAACAGTCTCCCTCTCCTCCTCCTCCTTTTTCTTCCTCTTCTTCCTCTTATTTCTCTTCTCTCCCCTTCTCTCTCCCTTTTCTAGCCTCCCCCTTCTCCCCCCTCCTCCCCCCTATCTCCCTTCTTCTCAGGAAAACTACAGTAATGAGCTCCAGCTTCCCCCTAGCACACTGCCTTCACTGAGGATCCTCCCAGAGTCTTGTGTGAAGGGCAGTGCAGCTACAAACTCTCTATTTTGAAACATCCCACATTGCGCATCTCGGGACAACTTTCCATTAGAATTGCTCCTTCTCCAGTCCCTAGCAGACAACTCCCTTCCATCCTAAGAGCTGGAGGCTGCCCTTAGGAAAGGTGGACCTATCCTAGTCTTAGAAATATCAACAGAGTTTAAGCCAAACTCCTCCAGGTTATTTTCTCTGAATTTATATCAACATGCAGTGACTGTACTCATGCACTCGTTCTGCAAAACAAGATGTAACAAGCACCAAAATTCAGACATGCTTACGGAGCCCTCAGTCTGAGGAGTGGCTGGCGC
This sequence comes from Macaca thibetana thibetana, assembly GCF_024542745.1. Lineage (NCBI taxonomy): Eukaryota > Metazoa > Chordata > Mammalia > Primates > Cercopithecidae > Macaca > Macaca thibetana. The sequence continues at coordinate 119,350,603 of NC_065586.1, read as the reverse complement.
TAGATTCTAGAACCCCAAGATGCAATGAGACTGTTGTAATGGGGATGCACACATAGCACAATGAGCGCCAGGGAGTCAGAAAAAGTGCCCACGCGTCTGGGAAAGCTTCACATAGGGGAAGCCCAAGAACAATTGCAGTTTGCAAGCATGGAAGAACATTCCAGACCAAGGGAACAGAAAACCCAAAGCTACCAAATTCAAGACCATGGCATATCTAGGACCCTATGTTTAATGTGAGTGGTGGAAGGAGAGGTGGTTGGGCCAGCTCCCACAGAGCTCTGAATGCCACTCTAAAGAGCATCTGTTTGCTCCCAGCAATGCTATGCAGTGGAGGGACATGATGAGCTTGTCCCAGGACCAGCCCTCCACATCAACACTCCACCTCAGTGTCCCCTCCCCTGCTCCCATGATGCACAGAAGGAAATGTATCCCAAAGCCTCAATTTCAATGGGCACTGCAGAGGGGTTTATCCGAAAACGAGGCTAGACGAGGCCAGGCGGCTTCTGAGCGTCTAGAGCTCCACAGAAGAGCTGTCCCCATTCCTTGCCTTGCTAAGATTGAATCGGTTGTCATCTTCCTCTCGAACTCTGACATAATCGTCACCAAACCAGCAGGCACAATCACCAGCCCTGAGAAAGCCCAGAGTCAGCTCAGCATGCACGCAGGAAGGAAAACTGTCCTCCCCAAACACTGGTTCTTGAGATTCACACCACCTTTCCTAGGTCCTCCCCGAACACCCAGCCTCAGCCCACCTAGATGTTTGGAAGTGGCTGAAGGTGATGTCCCTGTTCCCATCAGGCCAAACTGGCAGTCTAGAGACTCTGGTCAACAGTGAGTGGCCTCTCTCCAGAATCCTGACATCAGGAGGCAGCTGGGATGGCCTGTACAGACCGTGTCCTCAGCCCAGGACAAAGCATCCCTCTGGCCATGTACAGCAACCCAGAGAAAACAAAACAAAGCACCACCATCCACTCCTTGCCTGCATTGGCGCTGGTTTCTTTCAATCCAATTGCAATCTTAGAAGCCCGACATCGCCTGAAACAAAAGCCTCACCGATCTCCGGAAGATGACTTTGGTGAAAGTAGAGCTCATTTCAGAAAATCAAAGCAAAGAAAAATATTGAATACAATTCAGAGGCATAATGCATTATTATGGGCTTTTATGGATTTTATGTGAAATTTCATGTAAAGTTAAGAGGCTGAAGCGATCTGTTCCATTGAGCTGTATTATCAGCCCAGCACCAAACAGTGTTCCACATCTTATTATGCTCACAGTTGACACACTATTAGAGAAATGTGCAGCTGTCTTACTCTGCTATTCATTTCCTCATTACTATTTTATAAATATATGATTAACAGTTATTGCAGCTGCCTAATTCACATTTATTGCAAATGCAACCCCACAAATGAATGCTCAAAGCAAAGAGATGTGGTTTTAGAGTAATTTAAATTTTACAGTTCCATTTACCCTGCTTTTTAATTTACTGTATAATGACCCTATTAGAATAAAGCACATCTGGAAGTTCTTTGGGGAACATTTAATTTTCTGTGGCTTCAGTACTAACAGAACTTGTACCATAAAGCCCACAGATGCCTAGAAGACTGTACAAATTTCCACATTTTATGCCAAGATGCCAGCTAATTGTACAGATGAGACAATTACAGCAAAGAGCAAAGATATGCTTCTCGGTGCTAAAAAGTGAAGACGCTGACCGACAACCTCGCTCTTTGCAAAGTTCGCACATCAAAAACCTGAAATTAGCTCGCCTGCTTTTTGATTTCCTGCTCAGGAAAGAGGCCACCTCTGCTGTACATGCTCCTGGATTTTCTTTTGCTTTTTCCACTAGCTTTCTGCCGAACCCCATTTGCCCCTCACCCTGTGTAATGGAAGGCAAGGCAATCTGCAAAGCTCCGGAAGCCGATGAGAGGCAGGTGTATCATCCAGGCTTGGCCTAGTCCTCATCGGCCAGGAGGCTACAGATGCTGCCAGCTTCCAGCATGCCACATTAACGGAATCATCCTGAGCATTCAAAATTGATTTGAATATTAAATACAGATCACTGCAGCGGAACTCATGTATGAGAAATAATGTGAATCCATTGCCATTGATTAGCTAATTTATGTTCTACAACTAATCGAAGCACAAATCTCATTAGCCACAGGTCAGTAAGGCTTGGAGAGAAAAAGATAATCATTTTGGTAGCCTAGTTGGCTGTAAAGAGACAATTAGAAGCCATCCAGATTTCCAGGCTTCTCTGCCTGTTCCCCGGGTCTCAAGCCAGCTGTGAAGGGAAGGAAAAGCCGGTCTTACCCATGGTTCTGCCGGCCACTGGAAAAGAGATCTTCATATATGATGATTCAAGATGTTTCTTTCATTTAATGCAATAATAACATGAATATATTGCTTCCAGATGGACCCAGAACCCATAAGCTACTTAGGGCCACCACACGCACTGGAAACACAATGTTAAATGTTCCTCTCTCCATATTTTAAGCATTGGGACCACGTAAGTCTTCATGGGGCAGGGTGGAATGGCCAAGGCTTTCCATATTCTAATGTTACATGCATTTAAAAATCTGTCTTTGTAAGGCACAGGGAAGCCATACGTGATCAAATTAGGGCTTGTGATTAAAATGCACCTGCTATTAGCCAGAGATCCTCTATTTCTTGAGCCCTGCTCAGATCAATTTTGGGCAGAGATTTTTTAACCAATCTTGAGTATGGAAGATGATGGGAAAAATTCCTCCCAAAAAGAGGGAACAGTTCTGTTTTAACGTCACAATAATAAGTAAAATCCCTGTTAGTAATCAAATTAAGATTTCTGGTAATAAGCTCCTCCTGCTAAACCCTGTTGGTGATTTCCATGGGATGGCATTTTTAAAAGTGGTTTTGACACTGTTGCATAAGCAGAAAAGCAAGGCTCCCAGCAGACTTGTCTTCAGCTGGTCACATAACCCCTCAACCTCTTTGTCATAAAAGACAATGGATCAAATTGAGGACCTTTGCTAAATGACCAGGAACAGAACCCAAACTGAGATTTTTCTGCAGAAACAAATAAGAAAATAACACAGTGAATTCCAAGTGTTTTCATTGACCCATTATTTCCAGGTCATTGCGACACCATACTGGGTCCATAAAAGGCATTACTATTGGCCGGTGACACATTATTTCAGGAGAGTTAATCCATGTTCTATTGAAACAATAGACAATTTGCATTCCTTCAGGTCCATTATACTGAGGAGCAGGGCATTTTTAATGTGCCTGGAAGAAAAAGGTGCAGAAGAGTTGGGTTGGGTGGGAAGCAGGAGACACAAACATCCCACATTTCCCCACTGGGGCCTGGTCCTAATGCCACAGAGTGAAGAGTCTTCCCATGTGCTCTAAAATTAAAAGAATGCTTATGTTAACTTTTGTATGTTACTTCATTGAAAATGCTCTTAAACGAATGGGCATTTCAGAGGACCAGCTCCCTTCCACCAACATCTTTGCCTATGCCTCAAAACCACTGTCCCCACAACCTTTAGGAAATAAAACATTCCACTGTTCTTTCCCACAGCTCCATGTCCTTTCATTAGATAAATGGCCTGGAGACCAAAGCTTACAGCCATGCCCCTACCACAGCAGCTTTATTTTTTATGTTAAGAGTTTAATAACAGTGTACACTGCATGACACTAATAACAGACATTAAGTAGGAAGAGAAGTCCCAAGAGAGCTCAGCTGGCAAAATGGGTTCTCTCCTGGACCCATTTCCTGGTTTTGTTCTTTTTCATCCACACACTCACTCAAACAGTACTTATTTTCATGTTTGTCAGACCTCTTAGCTTTTGTTAACCTGACAAGTATAAAATGGTAGACCATTGTGATTTGTTTTGTTTGTCTGCTTGTTTGTTTTTGAGATGGAGTATCACTCTGTTGCCCAGGCTGGAGTGCAGCGGTGCAATCGCGGCTCACTGCAACTTCCGTCTCCCAGGTTCAAGCGATTCCCCTGCCTCAGCCTCCCAAGTAACTGAAATTACAGGCGTGTGCCACCACACCCAGCTAATTTTTGTATTTTTAGTAGAGATGGGGTTTCACCATGTCAGCCAGGCTGGTCTCGAACTCCTGATCTCAAGTGATCCACCCGCCTTGGCCTCCCAAACTGCTGGGAGTACAGGTGTGAGCCACATCACCCAGCCTATTGTGGTTTTAATTGGCATTTTCCTGATTACAAATGAGGTCGAGCATCATTTCACATGTTAATTGGGCATTCCAGTTACTCTTCCTGTAAGATGTCTATTCATGTCTTTTGCCCCTCTTTCTACTGGGTTGTTGTTGTTGTTATTATTAATTTCCATTTGTCTATATTCTGAATACTAATTTTTTGTTATATGCTGCAAGTATCTTGTTCAAATTTTTATTGAGAGAAATTCTGAATTTTAATTACTCTAACTTATCAACCTTTTGTGTTTTGCTTAAGAAATCCTGTCCTGCCCTCAGGTCATGAAGTAGAGTCCTTATTTTCTTCTTAAAATGTTTGAGTTTTGCCTTTCACATTTAATCCATCTGGGATCAGTTTTGGGTATGGTGTGAGATAGGGATCCCATTTCATTTCTCCCACACGGTTAACCAATATTCCCAGCAATATTGACTGGGTAGTCCATGCTTTTCCCCACTAGACTGCAGTGTGATTAATGCATGGTCTGTTTCTGGGCCCTGTTTGGTTCCATTACACCTTTATCTATTGTTGGGCCAGTACCACACTATCACAATGACTATAACTTTATACTCCATCCTGACAATAGAGGAGGTCCTCCCACTACCCCCGCCATGCACACACAACTTATTTAGCTATTTTCATGGTCTGTTTTCCAGGAGGGAAAAGTAGAAAGAGGAAGAAGAAAAGGAAAAGAATAGTAGCTGATTTCTTTGTGCCAGGCACTGTGCCAATGATTTGACACATATTATCTCATTTCACCAACAATCACCTCACATGGTTTAGTTTTAACCCCTATTTATTTTTCTTTTGAGAAGGAGTCTCACTCTGCCACCCAGGTTGGAGTGCAGTGACATGATCTTGGCTCACTGCTACCTCCACCTCCCAGGTTCAAGCAATTCCTGTGCCTCAGCCTCTCAAGTAGTTGGAACTAAAAGCACAGGCCACCATGCTTGGCTAATTTTTGTATTTTTAGTAGAGACAGGGTTCTACCATATTGACTAAGTTGGTCTCAAACTCCTGACCTCAAGTGATCCACCCACCTCAGCCTATTTTATACATAAGAAAACTGGGGCTCAGAACAGTTTAATGACTTGCCAAATTCACACATCAAACAAGCAGCAGAGATATAAACCTTCACTCAAGTCTATTGGACTCTCAAGACAGTGCTCTTCCAGCTTCATTGGGGAAGCCTAGATTCCCAGAATCCTGTTTAGCATCAGTGTTTTGTAAGCCACTGGACTTCCACAGACCCCTGTCTGCCCTGCTTGGAAACTGCAGCTGGGTATGAGGCTGGGCCTTAGCTTGTGGGTTGCAGGATGCTGACATGGGCCCTCAATTCCTGCCCCTCACACACATTCTCCCCCAGGATGTGCTATCAGCCTGGCTAACTCCTTTGTTGGGCATTTCTCTCTAATTGTGAAGCATTTTCTGCTCAACCTGGATTGTTGGTTGGGGAGGGGCGAGGAAGTAAAGTGGAAGCTATTCCAGACAAGATTCAACTTCCTGACTATAGCTTTTGCCAAGCAACTCAAGAAAATGCCCGCAAGGGAACCGGCACTGTCCTTTTCAGATGAGAATAGCTGAGCTCTCTATGCACATAATAAACCCAACTGGCCTGGTGGATTCACTGGCTGTAATTACGTGGTTGAGGTTAAATATATTTTATGGACAAAAGCAATGATAGACAGGTTCTTTGTACAAAAGATTTCAGCTCATTTGAGGTTTAACCATTTTTAAATTTAATAATTTAAAAAAAGCCACAATTGCAAAGGTCAGATCTAATTCCACGGCCTATTATGAGCTGCCAACCCGAGGCTGCAGCTTGGAGGCAGCTGAGGATGACTCAGGACCGGGAAAAGGGACAGCTGGACCAGAAAGGGGCGGGGCTCCTCCTGCCACTGTGCATTCATGCAAAGACCCACTGTATCAATCAGCACTGGTCTCGTTTTCAGGCCAGTTCTAATAACAAATGTCTAATTCATTTTTCTAGCTTTGTCATGATGTTTTCCCCTTCGGTGTACATCTACTGTCCCTAGTTCCTTTGCCAGTGCCCTGTGTCCGTGGATTTATTTTTAAACAGTTTTATGAGACCTAACAATTCATTTCAAAACACCAATCATCTGCACTCCAGCCTGGGCGACAGAGCGAGACTCCGTCTCAAAAAAATAAAAACAAACAAAAAAAAAAACAAAAAAAAAACAAAACACCAATCAAAGGCCAGGTGCTGTCACTCATGGCTATAATCCCAGCACTTTGAGAGGCCAACGTGGGCAGAACACCTGAAGTCTGGAGTTTGAGACCAGCCTGGCCAACATGGTGAAACTCCATCTCTACTAAAAATATAAAAATTGGCTGGGCCTGGTGGTGCATGACTGTAATCCCAGCTACTTGGGAGGCTGAGGCAGAAGAATCACTTGAACCTGGGAGGCGAAGATTGCAGTGAGCGGAGATTGCACCACTGCACTCCAGCTTGGGTGAAAGAGCAAGACTCCATCAAAAAAAAAAACACACATCAAGAATTAAAAAGCCATTTCTGGAATGTCAGGGACATTGTGTCATTCTTTCCAGTGAAGAAATAATAAGCCCACTTATTCTTTGGGCTTACAAACGTGACATTGCATGTATCACTGAGGCATGTTTATTTGGATACATGTGTTGCCATCGGAGAAAATTAGTCCATGAGTCAGAAACAGATGCCAGGAGAAGTGACTGTGAAATCCACCCCTGTGGCAAACACTTCATGTCTCCTCGTTTCTCTGCTGCCTCCACTTTGAGATAAGAAGAGGGGCTCTAGAGAAATCAAGCAAGTGCCCTGATCACACAGTCAGTTAGGAAAGGTCCATGGCCTGGCCCCTCCCCCAGCACCCCATTGTGTATCTAGAGCTTCAGGTCACTGACAAGGTGAGGTTCTGCGGAGGCACCTCCTGGCAAACAGAAGGACCCCCATACCCTAGGACTCTGAATGCAAGCCAGGCCACAGCCCTCAATGCCCAAACTCTATGGCACCACTCTCTACTCTGCCCAGAGTGGCTAAAAATCCAAAACTCTCTGAAAGTCCAACCCAGCTTTCTGTCCCCTGGGCTGGGCCAAAGACTCTATCTAATATATAGGGGACATTCTGAAATAATCTAGTCCAAGAATTCAAATTCTCCAAAGGCTCACTTAAACAAAACTGTGTAAAATATCATGCACGATAAAATAAAACCGGTTACAAAACAATTCTGCTGAGGTGCTCTGCAAATTGTTGCCTCCACGTCTCTGCCCCTGGTCTTGCCCTGAGTTTGGGGGATCCATTCTTCACTCTGTAGCCAGAATCATGACTCCAAAATGCAAATCTGATCATCTTACTCTCCACTGCCTCCCCTGCAGAAAGGCTCCCACAGCTAGGGGGCAAGGTCCAACTTCTTTAGCCGGGCACACAGGACGCTCCGGGATTGGGCCTCTGCCGCATGCCCCTCCCCTCTGGGCACAGCCACACTTGAGTATTCTCTCCCAGTCCCAGACCATAGCCCTCGCCTGAAGACATACATCCTGCACCACCCCTAGTGAAGCCCTGACCTTACCTGTCAAGGCCCCTCCAGGAAGCCTTTATGTCCCCTATACTTAGTGGGCACTTAGGTGACACTAGGATCTCAACCAAGCACATTATTGACTGTCCACTTTCATTCTCAGCAGCCCTGGGTAGATGTACTTAAGGAAGGAGACTCTGGAACCCAGAGATGCTGGTTGATTTATCCACTGCCCACCACCAGCCGAGACCAAGCCTGGATGCCACAGGGCCTTCCCTACCCACCACCCACCCCGGGGCTGGGTTGGAGCTCTCCCCTGCACCCCTACAGCCTTCTATGCAGCGTTGAGCTCTCTGGTTGACCACCAGAAGGTGAACCCCTGAAAGCAGGGGCTCAGCTTCAATTGTCTGCATCCTCAGTTCCTGGCCAGCCCCTAGCACATTGTAGGTGTTCAATTAATATTTGCAAAAAGAATGAATGAACCATAGATAAAGATGCCTATTGGTAAATGGATTTGTTAGACAACAGCCACAGAAAAATACTGTAGAGCCATAACCTGTGCAGTTATTGTGGAGAATACCATTTGCAGGCTGTATACAGGGGCATGTCCGCTTGCCTAGAACCTGCCTAGAACAGGGTCTGGCATATATTTAGTGTCCTGTAAATGGTAGCTATCATTGTGGGTGACGGTAATTGCCAAGTCATTGTCTTCATTATTAGATGCAGACTCATTAATATCCTAATGAGTAGGAACATCATTCCAGTGATGGCCTATGAATTAGGGGGATTGTCCTTAGCAAGGTCTGGTCCCCAGCTCTCTCCTTTTACGACGCAGCATGCTTCTTGGTTAGCTCTCAGTGCCGCTAGCTATGTAATCAGGCCCCAAATTTGAGTATTCTATTAAACATATTATTGGAAAGATAAATCGGTTGCTCGATTCAATGTGTTTTGAGGCATATGGATGCAAATTACATTTATCCAGATGTTTAGCAGGTTCGTGCCAAACCATTTAAAACATAAAACAGATAAGTTCCTTAAGCCTAATTTTCAGCTTCTCAAGGATCCATCCTCAGCAGATGGCTGGGAAAATGAATGCTGGAGAAAAATTAAGGGCTGTCTGTATCTTTCATATTGACATGGGGAGCAGTTGGGGTCTGCTAGAAACTGAGAATGACCACAAAATGTAATTATGATTGTAATGAGAATGGGTTAAGCTTAAACTATTTCTCATTTTCATTGCAGTCACTGCCACAAGATGGAGTGGAGATTAATGCCAGGCCATTTCCTGTGCTTGTTATACTCTTTGTCATTAGAATAAAACATCATAATTTGAGCATCTCATGTACACTGAGAAGGATGGCTGGGGAGGAGTGGCCAGAGCACCAGCCAAATCTTCATGCTCTGGGGGGCTCCTCTGCGGTTGGTGACCACCAAGGGAATTGGGGCAGACACGCTGTAACCCAGACTATCCATTATGTCTCATCATTCTGCATGCTGGACTAGGTCAGAGCCTCATTCTCTTCAACTGTGGAATGGGGATACCCACAGAGTCCTCTTCCCAGAGCGGCTGCAGCTGCCAACAGAGAAGCGACTTATGAAAGGGTTTTTTGCACGCTATAAAGCACCATTCTAGTGCAAAGGAGGGCACCAGCTTCTGAACTAAAAAGATCTGAGTTCACTTCATAGATAAATACTCACAGCTGTGTGAACTTGACCAAGATACCTCTGCAGGCCTCAGCTCCTCATCTGTAAAATGAGAGGTCTCATTGTATTAGTTTTTGTAAAAAGTAAATGAATATTACACGCCTGGAACAGGGCCTGATGTATATTTGGTGCCTGTAAATGGTGGCTATAATCTTGGGTGATGAGAATTGCCAAGCTCATCGTCTTTTTCTTCATTACTTGTTCCTGGCTCATTAATATTCTAACAGTACAAGTAACAACACTGAGGATTGTTCATTTGAGTCAGGAGTTTCCCATCACAGAATTCTTTATTTGAACAAAGTCTTACCTGGAAGCCCCACATGTGAAATAGGCAGGAGCAGAACTGCTTTGGTTCACGAGTGGGCAGGGGCCTGGGGTTGACAATGTCTCCAACCTTCATTCCCAGCAGTCCTGAGGGTGCAGCTCTGGGGAGCCCAAGTGCTAAGTAAATCCCTTTATTGGTCCAAATCTTCCAGTTGTACCTGCTGCCTGCTTGTCTAAGCTCCCTGGAACGCTTCCTCTTCCTTTGAGGACCTCCTCCAGGGTTGCCTCTATTTGACACCTCCCTTGACCTCCAAGCACAGTTAGTTCCTGCCCCTGCAGTGGGTTGAATTGTTAAAGGCCTAACCTCTGGTACCTGTGAATATGGCCTTACTCAGAAATAGGGTCTTTGCTGCAAATGGTGGCTATAATCTTGGGTGATGGGAATTGCCAAAGTCGTCATCTTCTTCTTCATTACTAGTTGCAGGCTCATTAATATTCTAATAGCACAAGTAACAACACTGAGGATTGTTCATTTGAGTCAGGGGTCATAAGTTACTTATGATGTCATTCATAAGTAAGTTGAGAAGACACTGGAACAGGATGGGCTTTTAAGACACTGTGACTGGTGTCCTTATAAGAGGAGATAAGACATAAAGAGACCTACACAGAGAGAGAACACCATGCGAAGACAGACACACAGAGGGAAGATGGCCATGTGACCACACAGGGAAGACGGCCATGTGACCACACAGGGAAGATGGCCATGTGACCACACAGGGAAGATGGCCATGTGACTACAGAGGCAGGGATTGGAGTTATATGACTGAGGGACTCCAAGGATCACCAGCAACCATCAGAAGCCAGGAGAGAGAGCTTGGCTGTGCTGACACCTTGATTTCAGACTCCTAGCCTCAATGACCATGAGACAATAAATGTCTTTGTTTTAAGCCCCCAGTGTGTGATACTTTGTTATGGCAGCCCTACGACATTAATACAGTCTTACTGGTCTGCCTGAGTTGCTGTAACAAAATACCATAGAGTGGCTTAAACAACAGAAACTTATTTTCTCACTGTTCTGGAGGCTGGAAGTCCAAAGTCAAGACATCAGCAGAGTTGGTGTGTGGTAAGGCCTCTCCCGCTGAGTTGCGGATGACCACCATCCTGCTATATCTCACATGGCCTTTTATCTGCATGCACACATAGAGACAGAGAGACAGAGAGAGAGAGCTCCCTGCTGCCTTTTCTTTTTTTGAGAGAGAGAGAGCCTCACTCTGTTGCCCAGGCTGGAGTGCAGTGGCACAATCTCGGCTCCACCTCCTGGGTTCGAGCAATTCTCAGCCTCAGCCTCCCGAGTAGCTGGGACTACAGGCACACGCCACAGTGCCCAGCTAATTTTTTGTGTGTGTTTTTGGTAGAGACAGGTTTTCACTGTGTTGGCCAGGCTGATCTTCAACTCCTGACCTCATTATCCACCCATCTCAGCCTCCCAAAGTGCTGGGATTACAGGCGTGAGCCACCGCACCTGGTCTGTCTCTTCTTATAAGGAACTAAATCCTATGGGGTCACGGCCCCAACCTTTTGACATCATTTAACCTTAATTACTTCCTTAGAGGCCCCATCTCCAAATACGACCACACTAGGGGTAAGGGCTTCAATGAATGAATTTGGATGGGGACACATTCAGTTCATAACATGCCCCCATATCTCCGTTTTGACTCTCATTTCTCTGCAATTTCCCCTAAGTGTAGGTCTGCATCTCCCTGCAGACCAGGAACTCTCTAAGGACAAGGTCTATGTTGGATTCCTCTGGGCCCACCTCAGTGTAGATGCATGCCTGCCAAATATGTGGACGAAGATGGGATTGGTAGCAAGTGAAGGAATAAGGGCAATCTCAGATCACATTTCCTATAATGACTACTGGTCCTTGAAATTCAGCTGACCTGAGCCCATTATCTGTCGCCATTCATCCCTTCTCTCCTCTCTCCATATTCTGTGACTCCTTATCATCTTGAATCAGCTCAGTCCTTATATCCAAAGGAGAATTTCAGAAAGAGGTTGGGATTGTTTACATCCATGGCAGAAATGTGCTAAAGTTTGCTAAATCTCATTTCATTTATCAATTCCTTGGCCAACAAAAAGACTATATTTCCCAGCCTCCTTTGCAGTTAGGTTAGGATCATGTGATTGCATTCTAACCAATGAGATCTGACAGGAAGTGATATATGCAAACCCACACCTGGTTCTGGGCGATCATCTACACCAGTGTTTATCAATGGGAGGTGACTGATTTCTGTCCTTCATCAGACACTTGGCCATGTCTGGAGACATTTTGGTTGACACAATGGTCAGGGAAAGAGGGCTGCTACTGGCATCTGATGAGTAGAGGCCATGAATACTGCATCCTACAATGTACCAGACACCTACACAACAAAGAATCATCTAGCCCAAAATGGCTGTAGTGCTGAGGCTGGAAATCCTGATCTATACTCTATGTTCCCCATCAGTGATAACCAGACTTTAAGATGGGGCATCACAAGCTGGAATGGCCTGGCCCCTAAGTCACCACTTGAAGGTGTATCACCAAGGATAGGAAATTAATCCACATCAGATTGGAACATGGGATAAAAACTCATCTTTCCTGTGTTAGGCGGCTTTTTTTGTGGCTTAAAGTGCAAGTTTTGTAGCCCATCCCAGTCTCTCCTGACTACTGCAGCACCTCCAAGCAGCAGCCTGGATGACCAGAGAAAATGCCTGGTGGGGAGTGGGAGAAAAGAGGGCCCTTGTGATCATGCGGATAACTTGCTACTTGGCCCTATGCAAGTTGCTTTCTTTTTCCTGAGCCACCATCTCTTCCCTCCAAAATGAAGAGGTCAAAGTAGGTGGCTGCTAAAGTCCTTCTCACCCACAAAGTGTCAAATTTCAAGCTGGACTACAACAAAATATAGCAAGGCACTGCAAGGAGAAGAAACTAGGCAGATGGCTGGGCCAACTCAAGGGAGAGGGTGTGGCTATGAAGTTTGCCATCCTGGAGGGCTTTGGGTGGCCATGATGGGTGGTGAAGTTTCTACATCAATCCAGTTACCAGGCAGGATGATCTCAGGACCAGAAGAAAGGAGCAGAAGTGGGAAGGTCTACAGGAAAGAAGGGTGGCACTGTGGTCCCATCATCGGGGACACTGCAGGGCTTGATGCTTGGGGAGCCTGTGGAGAGGAATCAACTGAGACCAACAAAGCCCAGGGAGGCACCGAAGTTCATTAGGGTCAGGACAGGTCGGCACTATTCTCAGCCCAGTGACTCAGACAGGAAATCAGGCAGGCTGGAGAGATCAAGGGAGTGAAAAACAGAGGGTAGCTGCAGCCTGCTCTTCTATCCTGGCCACACCCACCCTGCTGTGACATCTTTACCTGCTTCCAAGTCTATTCTCACCCGGACCACAGCTCTCAACCATATTGTCCTTCCTCACAGGGGCAGGGCAGGCAATCATTAAATGTTTGCCCAGTAAATAGCTAGTATTTAGCATCAGTTAGTGGGATTTCCTTGTCGTGGAACCGACGTTTGTAACGGCGAACTTACTTACATGAACCAGAGCTGATTCACTGTGTTCTCTTTAACAGTGGCTTCCTCTCAGCCCTGTATGCATTCTCTAGAGCTGAGAAACAGCAGCCTGAGATGCTGAGGGGATGGGGACGGGGGTGGCTCAGGTGTATTGAGCACAGCAAGCAGGAAGAGGGAAAATCTGAGCTGTGAAACTTGGTCCTCCCTGCAACTGCCCTGTCTCTGACCTTCTTTCCTCTCACCTCTTCACAGTGACAGAAACCAACAGCACTCACAAGTCCTGGCCTCTGAAGCTCCCGGCAGGACTGGCTGGCAGAGGACAAAACTCACACATCCTTTTAGACCCAACTCACAAAACCACCCACTACCTATCATTGAAATGATCACCCTCTGATCTCTGATAGTGCATATTGTAAGAATTTTTCATTGAGATATAGTTCATATACTATAAAATTCAACACTTAAAGTATGCAGTTCAATGGTTTTTAAAATAGATTCACAAAGTTGAATAACGATCACCACTAATCCCAAAATATTTTCATCACCCCAGAAAGAAACCTTGTGCCCATCAGTAGTCATTCCTCCTCCCCTTTCCCCTCAACCACCCAGCCAGCGCCTGTGCATGGACTTACCTACTCTGGATAGTTCATATAAATGGAATCATAACAATATGTGGTTTTCACAACAATATGTGGAACTTACATCACTTAGCAGAATGTTTTCAAGGTTCATCCGTATTGAACCATGCGTCAGCACTTCCACTCTTTTTACTGACAAATAATATTGCATTGTATGGATAGACCACGTTTTGTTTATCAATTTATAGTTAGTGGACATTTGGTTGTTTCTACTTTTTGGTCATTACGGCCACTCATGAACATACTCTTAGGTGTACATATGCTTTCAGTTCTCTTGGGTATATACCTAAGAGGGAATTGCTGGATTGTATGGTAACTCTATGTTTGTCATTTGAGAAACTAACTGTTCTCCGAAGCAGCTACACTATTTTATCTTTCGACCAACATTGTACAAGAGTTCCAATGTCTCCAAGTCCTTGTCCCCACTTGTTGTTTGGGGGGTTTTTCTATAGTAGGCATTCTAATGGGTATGAGTGGTATCTCACTGTGTTGTGGGTTTGCATTGCCCTAATGATTAGAGAGATTGAGCATCTTTTCATGTGCTTTTTGGCCATCAGTATATCTTCTTTTGGAAAAATGTCTACTATTTTATCTTTCGACCAACATTGTACAAGAGTTCCAATGTCTCCAAGTCCTTGTCCCCACTTGTTGTTTGGGGGGTTTTTTCTATAGTAGGCATTCTAATGGGTATGAGTGGTATCTCACTGTGTTGTGGGTTTGCATTGCCCTAATGATTAGAGAGATTGAGCATCTTTTCATGTGCTTTTTGGCCATCAGTATATCTTCTTTTGGAAAATGTCTATTCAAATCCTTTGCCCATTTTTAATCAGGTTGTTTTCTTTTGTTTTTTATTATACTTTATGTTCTAGGGTACATGTGCACAATGTGCAGGTTTGTTACATATGTATACATGTGCCATGTTGGTTTACTGCACCCATTAATTTGTCATTTACATTAAGTATTTCTTCTAATGCTATTCCTCCCCTCTCCCCCGACCCCATGACAGGCCCCAGTGTGTGATGTTACTCACCTTGTGTCCAAGTGTTCTCATTGTTCAATTCCCACTCACCATGTGTTTTGGTTATGTTGCCTTGTATAGTTTGAAAGTCAGGTAGCGTGATGCCTCCAGCTTTGTTTCTTTTGACTTAGGATTGTTCTTGGAGATGCGGGCTCTTTTTTGGTTTCCATATGAACTTTAAAGCAGGTTTTTTCCAATTCTGTGAATCATTGGTTGAGTTCTATAAGTGAGAACATGCAGTGTTTTGTCCTCTGTCCTTGCAATAGTTTGCTCAGAATGATGTTTCCAGCTTCATCCATGTCCCTACAAAGGACGTGAACTCATTCTTTTTTATGGCTGCATAGTATTCCATGATGTTTATGTGCCACATTTTCTTAATCCAGTCTGTCATTGATGGACATTTGGGTTGGTTCCAAGTCTTTGCTCTTATTGAGTTGTAGGGGTTCTTTATATATTCTGGATACTAGATCCTTGTCAGACACATGATTTGCAAATTTTTTCTCCCATTCTATGGATTGTGTTCTCAATTTTTTAATAGTCTTTTGAAACACAAAAGCTTTTTATCTCAATGGAGTCCAGTTGATTTCTTCTTTGGTTACTTGTGCTTTTGTTTTCATATCTAAAAAAAAAGATTGCTTAATCCCCTTGATCTTTTCCTGTCAATTTCAGTATTTTGCCAGGATTCCATCAGATTTGGTCTTGGAATTTCTCGTTTTTTGTTGTCTCTATCTCCTTCAGTTCAGCTATGATCTTAGTTATTTCTGACTTCTGCATAGCTTTCGAATGTGGATTTGCTCTTGCTTCTCTAGTTCTTTTAATTGCGATGTTAGAAGTGTCAATTTAGATCTTCCTCCTGCTTTCTCCTTGTGGCATTTAGTGCTATAAATTTCCCTCTAGCTTTAAATGTGTCCCATTCTGGTATGGTAGTATTTTTGTTCTCATTAAATTGTTTCAAAGTCACAAATATTTATACCTGTTTTCTTCTAAGAGTTTTATAGTTTTCACTCTTTTATATTTAGGTATTTTAATCATTTTAAGTTAATTCTGTATATGATATGAGATAAACGTCCAACTTCATTTTCTTGAACGTAGATATCCAGTTTTCCCAGCACCATATGTTGAAAAGGCTATTCTCTCCCTATTTTATGGTCTTGGCACTCTTGTCAAAAATCAATTAATCATTAATGTATGAGTTTATTACTGGACTCTCAGTTCTATGCCACTGATTACAAATCTAGCCATATATCAGTACCTCTCTCAGTTACTTCTGCTTTTAGTAACTTTTGAAGTTGGGAAGTGTGAGTCCTCCAATTTTTGTCTTTTCAAGATTGTTTTGGGATCCTCCATTAAAAATTAACTGGTTATTTGCCTCTCATTAGTTTGATTTCTTCCCGAGCGCTTGTCTTTACATTTTGGCAAATGTTTTGGCAATGGACTGGTACCGGTTTGTTCCTTCCATGTTGAGTGCCCTTCAGGTCTCTTGTAAGGCAGGCCTAGTGGTGACCAAAATCTCTGTGAATTTGCTTATTTCTTTGGCTTGGATATCCTTTGGCCCCCACGCTTCTGCTTTCTGCTGTTATTCTGGGTCACTTGCAATTCCATATGAAATTTAGAATCAGCTCATCATGTGATATGACCAATTGACTTAAAGAAGAATCAACTCATCAATTTCTGCCAATAAAAAAATAATCAGCTTGGACTTTGGTAAGGACTGTATTGAATCTATAGAGTACTGCCATTTTAATAATTTTAAGTCTTCTAACTCAGGAATACAAGATGTCAGACAGAGTTTTGCCATTTATTTCTTAAGCCTTCTTCACTTTCTTACATGAGGCTCCGTGGGTGTATGATCTCCTGGTGTGCCTGTTTCCTATTTAGGAAAAGGGACTCCCTTCCCCCTTGCGCTTCCCAGGTGAGGCAATGCCTCGCCCTGCTTCAGCTCTCGCTGGTCGGGCTGCAAGTTGAAAATGCCTTCTGTGTCGCTCGTCGCTCGCGCTGGGAGTTGGAGACTGGAGCTGCTCCTATTCGGCCATCTTGCTCCGCCCCACTTGTCCACATTTTCTTAATCCAGTCTGTCATTGATGGACATTTGGGTTGGTTCCAAGTCTTTGCTCTTATTGAGTTGTAGGGGTTCTTTATATATTCTGGATACTAGATCCTTGTCAGACACATCCAATTTCTTCTTTGGTTACTTGTGCTTTTGTTTTCATATCTAAAAAAAAAGATTGCTTAATGCAAAGTCACAAATATTTATACCTGTTTTCTTCTAAGAGTTTTATAGTTTTCACTCTTTTATATTTAGGTATTTTAATCATTTTAAGTTAATTCTGTATATGATATGAGATAAACGTTTCATTTTCTTGAACGTTTTCTCTTATTTGTTACATCTCCCTGGACCTGGTCCAAGACCTGATCAGCAATAAATGTCTAGTAAATGAATATAAGGACAAAATACTAAGTTTTCTGTATACAAGTCTTACAATTATTTTGCTAAATTTATTCCTAAATATTTTACTCTTTTTGATGCTATTATAGCTGGAATTTTTTTTAATTCATTTTTTAGTTGTTCTTTGCCAATGTACAAAAAGATAATTGATTTTGTATATGAATCTTGCATCCTGCAACATTGCCAAACTCTTTTATTAGCTCTAATAGTTTTTTGTGTGTACGTTGATTCCTTATGATTTTCTAAATACAAGATTATGTCATCTACACATCGAGATAATTTTACTTGTTTCTTTCTATTTGGATAGTTTTTGCTTCTTTTTTTGCCTAAGTGTTCTCACTACATTATCTTAAAATTTGCCCCCTCCACTGAACTATGAAATACTTGAGATAAGGACCTTGTCTTATTTATTCCCTCATCTCCCTGGACCTGGTCCAAGACCTGATCAGCAATAAATGTCTAGTAAATGAATATAAGGACAAAATACTAAGAATTTTGCTTTAAAAATTCAAGTTTTTTGAAAATTGCCTCACCAAAAACATATGCATTTTGATGTGATAAAATATGAAATACCAAACACCCCTATGAAGTATTCTTGCCCAAAAATAAGTTAATTAGAGCTAAATTCTAACTTATGAGAAATTGAAGGCATAAAAGTATGAATGAAATGACACCATAAGAAAGTCAACAAGCAATTTCAGAATGTAGACCTCTCTATATGGTCAGTTTCTCCAACAAGCCAATGGCATGTGGGAAAAAAGGTGTGTGGGTGAGACTCTTCTAGAGTAAAAGATACTTAAAAGATTACTGTGGGAGACTGTATTATGTGCTTAAAAATATACAACCAGCCCCCTGTGTCTGACTCCTTTCTGTGAGACCCCTCCCTAGTGAAGAACTGCGCTTCCTAGTCTGTCAAGAGTGACATGAGCAAATGAGAGATAATAAGTGACACTGCCACTACCTAGCTGAAGCTTGAAATGGCTTTGCATGAAAAGCCTTTTCCAGAAAGGAGCTGTTCCTCCAACCTGGGTCCCAAAATAAAGAGCTGAAACCAACCCGTGATGAGCATGGAACATGAACCAAAAAAGAAACCTTGTTGGGTGGAAGCCGTAGAGATTTTGGGGTCATTTGTTACAACAGCATAATGTAGCTTAAGCTGATTAATATAACAACCAATACTGGATATTAAAAGGAAAGTGTAATTATGCAAGAAAATACCCATAATTTGTAGAAGTACATATTTAAGATTGTAGAGGTGAAAGGTCTATGGTAGGCAACTTCCAAGATGGCCTCTAAGATTCCCACCCCCTGGCAAACCCACCTTGTATAGTCTCCCCTTGAGTGGGAGAAGATACGTGAATATAATGGGATACACTCCCAAGATAGGCTACTCATCAGTTGACTTTGAGTTAATCAAAAGGGAGATTATCCTAGGTGGGCCTGACCTAATCAGGTAAGCCCTTAGAAGAGAGGAAAATGTCAGAGATTCTCCTGCCGACCTCCAACAAGAAGCGAACAGGCATGGTGTTAACTGCCAGCGGAGGGGGACAGCCTCTAGATCAGGGGTGTCCGATCCTTTGTCTTTCCTGGGCCACATTGGCAGGAGAAGAATTGTCTTGGGCCACATGTAAAAAACACACTAATGACAGCTGATAAGCTCAAAGTGAGCTTAAAAATGCAAAAAATTCACAGTATCTTAAGAAAGTATACAAATTTGTGTTGGGCCACATCCAAAGCCCTCCTGGGCTGCATGCATCCTGCAAGCCACGAGTTAGACAAGCTTGCTCTAGATGCTGAGGGCCTCAACCCTACAATACCACAACCCCAGGAAACCACACGATCTTGGAAAAGGTCTTGGAACCTCAAATGAGACCCCAGCCCAGCCAATACCTTTAGTGTAGCTTCGTGAACCTGAGCAGTGGGTCCAGCTAAGCTGTGCCTAGGCTCCTGGACCTAGGCACAAGGAAACTGTGAAACTGTGGACCACGGAAACTGTGACATAACAAGTAACTGTGGTTCAAGCAGCTAAATTCGTGGCAATTTGTTGTATGGGGATAAAAAACTCATGCAATGTCTACGATTTGCTTTGACATAATTCAGCAAAAAGGCATGGAGGATAGATAAAACAAACGGCAAAATCTTGTTTATGCTTGAATCTGAATGATTAGTATCTGAAAGTTCATTATAACATTCTGTCCACTTTTGGGAAAGTTTGAAATTTTTCATAATTAAAAAAATGTTTGAGGTGGGACTGTAAACTAGTATAACCATTGTAGAAGACAGTGTGGCGATTCCTCAAGGATCTAGAACTAGAAATACCCTTTGACCCAGTCATCCCATTACTGGGTATATACCCAAAGGATTATAAATCATGCTGCTATAAAGACACATGCACACTTATGTTCATTGCAGCACTATTCACAATAGCAAAGACTTGGAACTAACCCAAATGTCCATCAATGACAGACTGGATTAAGAAAATGTGGCACATATACACCATGGAATACTATGCAGCTATTAAAAAGGATGAGTTCGTGTCCTTTGTAGGGACATGGATGCAGCTGGAAACCATCTTTCTCAGCAAACTATCACAAGAACAGAAAACCAAACACCACATGTTCTCACTCATAGGTAGGAATTGAACAATGAGATCACTTGGACACAGGAAGGGGAACATCACACACCGGGGCCTGTTGTGGGGTGGGAAGGGGGAGGGATAGCATTAGGAGATATACCTAAAGTAAATGATGAGATAATGGGTGCAGCACACCAACATGGCACATGTATACATATGTAACAAACCTGCACGTTGTGCACATGTACCCTAGAACTTAAAGTATAATAAAAAAGAAAAAAAAATGAACAACAACAACAACAATGTTTGAAAGATGACTTATCAGATTAGAACTTCCTTTAGGTCAGGGGCCTAAAAATTCTGTTCACTAGTGTATCTCCAGCAGCTAGCACGGTACCTGGCATGTAGTGGGCGTTCCAAAAATTGTTAGATCAGTTGACATATTGTGTGTTTACTTGGTGTTTTAAAGTTTATAAATGCACCACTATTCCTTTGCAGTTAGAATCATTTACACCATTTATAGATGCAAGGACTGACGCCCAAGACTTTTTGACTCAAAGTCATGTGACAAGTCATCAATGAGACTAGTAGTCAGGTCTTCCAATTCCTCATTCAACATACACTGGTCTCACTTTGGAGTATAATCTCTGCCATCCAGATTTTCTTTGGGATTTAAATAATTGCTGCTTCATTCTGGTTTATCAGGAGAATTTACGCCATAACCACAGTTATATTGAGACATCCGTTAGGAAATCCAGGCAGGCAGGTTAAATGTTAATTTCCTTTCTACCGTACCATTTTCTAACCTCCTTCCATGAATCAAAGTGAGTAAAAGGTTCTTCACTTACTGACATAAAACAAATTGAACAAATTACGTTACTTAACTGAGGAAGAACTAGTCATGCCACTGATTCTGGTCCAGCCTCAGCTGAGCCTTTTCTCCTTATTAACATTCATTTGCAAATGAGTGTAGATTCTTTTAAGGTAACATTGCATTGATCTCATTAGCATATCTGACTGCATGACATCAGTGGTCCTATCCCTACGCACTGTGAACCTGCCAGGCGGGGTGCTTTTAGGTAACACACCACTTCTTCACAGGCCATGAATCACAATCATAACCAGACCATGAATCAGAGCCGTAGGTGGAAACCACTTCTAACGATGATATCAGTAACTCTGAGTGCATAGAGGGCTCAGAGTGAGCAAGAGCCTGCCCAGATGTGAAATAACTGGCAATGCCTGCTGCATATTTCTTTTTCATGAAAAATGCTGATCACAGAGAGCGGGAATTTTAAGCTCTCATTATCCAGGGTCATTTTGGCTTCTACTGGACTGGCCTTTGGTGGATGTTGGGGGAACCCTGTCTCTGACCCCAAGTCCCACATAGACACACATCAGTTGGTTCTTTCTGGGGAAGGTGTGAAGGGAGCCTGGTGGGACAAGGGCCACCCACATGGGGTATATGTAAAAAGCCCAAAGCCCTCCTGGTGAGGCCGGAGGACAGGATGAAGCCTCCCTGGTTCAGAGCAACAGCTGGAAAACCAGGGGCCCAAGAGGTGGATGCAATCTGCCTTTCACGCGCTCAGTCATTTGGGACCCTTACTCGCCTCTCTAAGCCTTCATTTTCCTATCTTCAAAATAAAGATGATACTAATCCATATTTTGTGGGATTAAATTAGAATATCCTTAAGAAGTTACACTAAAGGAAAAGACCACACACAAGCACCCCAGGTGCATTAGGGCCAGGCTCCATGCTACACGTGCTCACGCCTGTTACCTTCTCATCTCAGCTACACAGCAGCGCTGCCTGCGGCTGGTGCATTGCCAGCTCCATTTCACAGAGGAGGAAATTAAGGTTCAGCAAATAAGGAGCAAGTGATCAGACAAAGCCTGGAGCCCAGATCTGTGTGTTTCCAAGGCCCATGGATTTTTTCTATGTGACACAAGGTCTCAGGAACATCCAGTCACTGGAGGAATACATTTCTGCAGAGGAGTCAGGGAGCTAACAAATGACTTTTGCAGTTCCCGTCACTAACTTGCTCCCTCAGCCTTTCACAACTCCACACGACCCGAGGAACAATCAAAGGAGAAGAACTTAAAAGCCACTTTAAATTTCAGACCAATTCAATTTTGGAATATCACTCGTGAGGTGCTTCCAGACGAAATTTCTAAATGGCTCATACTCTTCTTTGTCCATTTCAAGGGAAAATGAATGTTGCTGCTAACATTTGACATCAATCGCCCAATCACATGTTGTCACATCATTACTCAGCTCTGTGACAAAGGCAGAGGAAAGAGACCTGGGCTGAAATGGTGCTACTGGGCGAGGAACCAATTCAGGGACTCCAGTGATGATCGAACAGGGAACAAAATGAAATTTGGCTAAAGAAGCTCCTTGTGATGGGTCCTGTTGAGGGGGAAATGAAATGAGATGATTCTGCTTTCTCAGGATGGCTGTTCATTTCACATATAATTTTTTAAGTTCCATCTGCATATTAATTTGGTGGTAGTGCGCCATTGGTGAGCCTGTCATCCAAGGCAGCTGGCCATTAGTGCGGAAATGGTGAGTTGTCTGTTACTGCCGTTAAAGAGCAGGCTAGCTCCATCACCGGCAACTTTAAAAATCAGGCCTCTGCTATCTCTTGTTCGCATGCCCAGGAAAAAGCATATTTCTACTGCCAAGAGAAAGGAGAGGAATCTGCCACATAATCACCAAGGCCAGCCCTCTAGGTGCATGGAAGTTAGCAACCGGGGCTGAATTAAAACTGCCATGGCTCAGAGATACCACTGAAATCTTGTGCTAGAAGAAGAGGCTTCTGAGTCCGTAGCATCCATGTGAGGGGTGTGGGATTCCGTGGTTTTTACTGGCTTCTTTACCTACTGTTTTGCCTGTAAGTGGTTTACATGCGTGGAACCCATTCCTCTATCACAACCCAATTTTGCAATGATATTCTTGGTAGGACACGGACAGCATTGGCCAGCAGAGAGCAGACATAGCAAGGATGGTAGTAGTCACAGGAGAATGCAGCCAATGCTTCATTCCTTCTTTGCTGTCTGAAGAAGAACACAGAGGACACAGGGCTCCTCAGCCCTCAACCAACTCCTAATTCTTGTCTTTCATCTGGAGCTGGGCTTCCAGGCACGTGTGAAGGTGGCAAAGTAAGTGGGGACAATCCTACCATCTCCCTGTCACGCTGCCTCAGGAATACACTTTTATGGCCATACCTTTGGTGAGACCATGAATTTTTGTTTCTGTTACACATGCATGTTATAGGTTATGACTGGGACTGAGGTAGGAACTTGGGCATAAGTTGAGATTTTCCACATTAATTCTCACAGACTTATTTTCCCTTTATAAGTCCTTTCTACATAGGTTGCATTTTCCTGGAATGCAACCTCGACAGATGATATGGAGCCCCTGTAAAGAGCAGCCTCGGTGAGAAGCGAAGGAGGTTGCAAAGGCAGGGCAGAAACGGCAGGGCCCGATGAGGACCAGGCAGGTGTGAGATGAGGGAGGTGTGGGACAAGATTGTGGGAACATCCAGGAAATAGCTGAAGTCTCAAGTCTGGGGAAAAGTGGTCCCAGGTACAGAACAGGCACCTGCGGAGGAGATGGAGGCTGCAGAAATGGACATGATGCTGGCCAACATCCCAGGAGAGACCTGGACGAGAGAGAGAAGCCTGGGCAGGAGATGTGGATGTGTCGATTACACACGAAGAGGCATCAGTGATGCCCTGTGATCTTACCCCGGGAGACCCACATCCCAAATACATATAAAGGACAAGAATTTAAATTACCCACAGAAATAAATGGAAATGTGATCAAGTCCCTTAGGAAAAGGGAACCTTTGCCCTGATGAGTTCTTGTCAAAATATACACGGCCTCTTCTTCGTCGTTTAATTGGGTAGGCTAATCTCCTCTCAGCTATAAAATATTGGCATAGGTTGCTTATTTTCCTAAAAGCCCTAAATTCAAATATGTAGGTTTGTGTTTGCCTGTAATTAGCATGATGTATCTATTCACAATAACTACAACATCCCTTCCTGGTAATGAAAAGTGATTAATTACCAATTACAGCAAGTATCCAATTTCATGCAGTTCACCACTGGTCTGTACCATTGAATTGCTAGCGCTCTAATTGCAGACATTAAAAGTTCTAGGTAATTATTGTTGAAAGATCAGTAATATTAAAAATATTGGTTGCAGCTATTATTACGTTTGCTCTAAATGCAACCAAGACTTAAATTTATGCCTGAGCTGCCACCCATCTCGTCAGGCTATTTCTGTGACTGGTTTGGAACAACTGGTTTTTATTTCCCTTTCTCAGAGACTATTACAACAAGTCTATTAACAGCTCTGGGCTTCCCATTTTGAAAAGCTTTCATTAAGTGAAACAAGCTAAAAAATCACTAGTAGGTGCCTTTAGCAAAGTAGGGAGGTAATTATCTCATTTACAGATAACTACGTGCATTTCATTTTTCAAAGCACAAAGAGAAAACTAGCTCTAAATGACACTTTTTCCAACTCATTAAATTCACAAGAGAAATATCAAATTAGGAATTTTCAGTGCAAATGCCATCATGAACTCTGACAACAGCTATCAACAACAGGGACATTTGGAGGAAATGTACTCACACCCCAAGTGGAAATCACGGAAGAACCCTGGGAGCTTGAAAAGTTTTTTTAGTGTTGTTTTATTTCAGTCTCCCAAACACCTGAACTATGCCTCTAAATGGCTGGTTTATCTGTTACCATGGCAGGCACAGTTAAGAAAACTGGAGGTTCCATGCACACTGGCTGCCCTGGGCAGCTCGGGATGGCCAGTCATCAACGCAGATGACTGCAGTTCAGACTTAGATAAGCATGGTGCATCTGATGACCAGCAGAGGGAGATGAGAGAGACGGTGATCCTAACATAGGTGAGCTAACATGGATGTCAGCACAAAGAAGAGTAGGGCCAACTCCATTGAGAATAGAATTCAGAATTCATCGAGGATGGGCTTGTATCACCTGGGTCTTGAAGGATGAGTAGGAGTTTATTGGCAACATAGAGAAGGCTAGGAAAAGGCACCCTAGAAAGGGTTAATGCCCTTGCAGAAAGCATAGAGGCTTCATGGTGTTTTTTGGAATGAGAGGAGATATTTTGTAGACTAGGAAGTGGTTAATTCAGCAGGTCACTAAATTGGAGGCTGTTTCAGAAAGTCTGTCAGCCTAACTAGACTATGGTACATATCAAACAACAGGACTTAACCACAAAAATGTTAAAAGCTTAGAGAAATGTTTTTAAAGCAGGAAACAAAATTGTATAGACAGATTATCTCAAATATGTAAAACCATATACACAGAAGGCAGAAAATATACCAAATGTTAGCAGAGGTTGGCCCTGGATTGAGGAGAACTGATTTTGCTGTTCTCCCTACTTCTGTGTATTTTCCAAATTTTTAATAATTAACTTGTGTTTGTGATCAGAAAAATAAAAGGGAAAAATCTGCATAATGAAAAACCCTGAGCCTAGATACTAGAATCCAGAAGAACATAGAAAATGTGTATGAAAAGCCCCTATATTATCAATTGGTCCACCTCAGAAAAAAGGACCCAGGAAAGTCGGCCAGCACCTGAAAGCAAAATTCAAATCTGCAAACAGTTTTTTTGAGTTACTGAGAATCTATTTAGATGATGATGATGATGATGATGATGATGATGATGATGATGATGATTGAGATGAAGTAGCCCAGGCTGGAGTGCTGCTGCATGATCTTGGCTCACTTAAACCTCCACCTCCCAGGTTCAAGCAATTCTCCTACCTCAGCCTCCCGAGTAGCTGGGATTGGGCAGATGCGTGTCACCACCATGCCTGGCTAATTTTTGTATTTTTAGTAGAGACGGGGTTTCACCATGTTGGCCAGGCTGGTCTCAAACGCCTGACCTCAAGTGATCCACCTGCCTCAGTCTCCCAAAGTGCTGGGATTACAGGCATGAGCCACCACTCCCAGTCTCTATTTAGATTCTATAATCACAAAGATTAAGGAAAACTTTTGTCTTGTTGGAGGGGTATTTTGTCCCAACCCAGTCCAGCTTCCACTGCTCATCACCACATGCTTGTCCAAAGGCCTCTGAAGGTGCCATCTTGAGACCATCAAGTTCCAATCATGGAGATGGGACACTTGAAATAGTGGGATGCTCTGGCAGGAGGACACCCCCACAACAGGCTCGGCAGCTTCCGGCTGTCATCACAGGGGCGTCAGAGGTGGAGCACTGATGGTGCATTAAGCGTCCTGGAGCCCTTCGTGAAGGGACGCATTGTTTGGTATTATGTATTCATTTTGGGCACATCTATGGTATAGTGATCTTCTTTTTAACATGCTGTATACAGAAGGCAGGCCTGCTGCGAGGGAAACCGGGGCTATAAACCCGATTGATTGATACGACCTGTCACCGTTTTTAGGGTCTGTTGCACAAACTATTTTGACAGTTGAGGCTCATAAATTAACAAGGAAGCCCAAAGTGACACAGTGAAGAAGATGTCGTGGCTGCTTCAATTTAACCGCTGGGTGATTACTCAGAAACTCGGGGTGCAGAAGGCTGCCTCCCTCTTTTGTTCCTGCTTAGCTGGAAGATAAATGTCAGAAACTAAGGACCCCAGGCCCTCAATAATAAAAACCTTTTAGAGAGGAGAGCCTTGCACTAGTTAAAAGAAACCTGTTTCATTTTTCTGGGGGAAAAAATGAAAGTAAGGTTTTCCAATGGCAGACATCAAGTCCTTTTATTGAGACTAAAAAGTGCAAATCCATGAAGGAAAAAAAGAAATAAGGGAAAAGAGAGAGATAAGAAAGAGAGGGAAGGAAGGAGACAAATAAAGCTGGCAGAACCGTGACGTGGGCAGCAGGATAAATGTTGAGAAATTAAAGCAAACGAGCATAAAGCTTACGCATTCGGGAGGTGTCCGTACCTTCTTAGGTGTTAGCAAGATTAATAAGAAATCTGTGGCTTTCAATCCCCAACGAGCTATTACAGGACTTCACAGTACTGTGTTTGCTCAAAACAAATGGTGACTGCAGTATTTTAATCTCTAAAGAGAAAGCAACTCATATGTGAGTGAGAGGCTTAGATTCTAAAAGGATTTTATATGGAGACATATATGTCACAGAACACAGCCCCCAAAATGGACTTTGTGTTCTCATCCAAAAGTAATTATTGTCAAAGAACAAGCGATGGTTTAAGAGATTGCCCCTCCCAGAGGTGCAGTGAAAGGTAGAACCGATTAGAAATAGAGTCACAAGTTGGATCAGAACACCCATTTCATAATTGAGTAAAATGTACTCCTTCTCCTTTTCCTTATGAAAGTAATTCCCTGGAAAAAAAAAATCAAGTGAATTGAATTACCCAGGTACAAATGGCACCGTTTCAGCTGAGCAGACATCACCCCGTATTTCAGTCCCAGCAACTTTTAAATTACTTGGAGAATTCATGGAATGTTTCTCAGTTTGACAGCTGTCAAGCCAAAAAGCATGCTGCTGTGTAGGAAGCAAATCCTCCAAAGATTTATTTTTATAATGGGTTGGAAATTAAAAGGGCTTCAAAATGCCCTTTAGAGACGCAGCTGGGGGAATTGGGCAGAGTTACAGAGAGACTTTTCCTTACAAATGCTGAGAATTGGGACTGAAAGGGCAGGTCAGAGACATTTGGATTGTGTCTACATGAAGCCAAAACAAGCATTTGAAAAGTGAAAGATGCAATCAAGCCAGTGGGTCATTTTGTCTACACAATACCAAAATGCCAGATTGGCCAGATGTCTTCCACCAACTCTGAAATGAGAGAAAGGGAATGAGAAAGGACCTCTGAGCAATAAGCCAGTGCAGAGGAAGAAACTGAGGCACAGGACAGAAGGAAGGGAGAACTCTCCCAGGGTCCCGTGACCAAGGAAAAGATGGAGCAAAGTCAGAATCTGGGTAACAGCGATCTCAGAGGGACTCCCCAAACCAATGGGCAGAGACCTCAAGTTGGGCATTTTTACATAGGAAGAGGGGCCATTGGGATGCCAGACTTCGCAAATAAAAATTCAGGACAGTGAGTCAAATTTTAATACAGGTACACAGTAAATAATTTTTAGTTTAAGTGTGTCCCATACACTGGATACTAATTACTAAAAATTATTTATCGAGTATCTGAAATTCAAATGTAATCAGGCATGCAGTTAAATCTGTCAACACTATGTGGGGACACTTCTTGGGGATAGGAACAAAGTCTGACGCATCTCTCTTCCCTGCTAGACAGCAGCCAGAACCACATGGCACACAGAACAGTCTGGAGTCTGCAACTAACCAGGTAGATGACACCAATGGGCTTCAGTGGCGCCTAAAGATCTAGGAGTTATAGGAGCCTGGTGCTTTCCCACAAAGTGTCCCATTTAATCTTCCTAATCGTCCCTCAGGCTAGGCCTCATTACCTTCCACAGTTTACAGATAAGGAGACCAAGGCTCAGAGAAGGCCTTGCTGAGTGGCAAGAACAGTGTTTCCCAGATGTATGGACTCCTTGAGCACCACTTTTTCCACAACATTAAGAGGAGCAGGCCAGGCGCTGTGGCTCATGCCTGTAATCCCAGCACTTTGGGAGGCCAAGGTGGGCAGATTACCTGAGGTCAGGAGTTCGAGACCAGCCTGGCCAACATGGTGAGACCCCATCTCTACTGAAAATACAAAAATTAGCCGGGCATGGTGGCATACTCCTGTAATCCCAGCTACTCAGGAGGCTGAGGCAGGATAATTGCTTAAGCCCAGGAGGCAGAGGTTGCAGTGAGCTGCGATCATGCCACTGCACTCCAGCCTGGCCGACAGAGCGAGAGTCTGTCTCACAAAAAAAAAAGGGAGGGAGTGAGCAGCCATGCCTCTGGAACAGCACCCCCAAGGCCAGACTCCGCTCCAGACACTGCGTGTTTCATCCTAGTTAACCTCCTCAACAATCCTGTGAAATAGGTGATTTTCCTCATTTTCTAATGTAGAAGCTGCAGCACAGAGCAGTGAAGACACCCACCCTGGCTCACACAGCCAGGACCTACCCAGCTGTCTGACTCATGCCCTCCCTGCTACACAGCCCTCCACCACAGGGCCCTATGGCCCCCATCGTACCTCACCACACCAAGACCTGCTCAGGATTCACAGTTCATACAAACACAGCCATACTACATCTAGTGCTCTGAGCAGAATACAAAACCCAGTATGTTCTCTTGGGAGCTGCTCTGGCCTACAGGCCCAACCTGCTGCTGCAACACACACTTACAGGACTACAGTAACTCTCCCTGATCAGGAGCTAGCTGTGGAGCAAAGGTACTGGGGCAGAGGCTGGGGCATGGTGTGTTATGGCTGTGATATGGTTTGGCTGTATCCCCACCCAAATCATGAATTGGAGCTCCCATAATTCCCATGTATTGTGGGAGGGACCCACTGGGAGATAATTGAATCATGGGGGTAGTTTCCCCTATACTGCTCTCCTGGTAGCGAATAAGTCTCACAAGAGCTGATGGTTTTATAACAGGTTTCCCTTTTCTCTTGACTCTCTCATTCTCTCTTGTCTGCCGTCATGTAAGACATGCCTTTCACCTTTCACCATGATTGTGAGGCCTCCCGAGCCACGTGGAACTGTGAGTTCATTAAACCTCTTCTTCTTTATAAATTACCCAGTCTTGGGTACGTCTTTATCAGCAGCGTGAGAATGGACTAATACAGGCCTTGAGACCCAGCTGTAGCAGGCTTCCCACAAACAACAGGAGATAATCTCTCTACACTGAAAATGCAGATTGGGGTTTGCTATGGATTTTGACATAACTGCTACAAACCAATATGACCACTTGATGGACACTGCCCTTTAATTGCTGTGCTTCTAGAACAAATTCACAATTCTCCTTATAGGTGCTAAAAGAATGTGCTTTGTACCTGGGATGTCTGTGAATCACTTCTGCCAAACTTGATTTCTGCTTATTAGAGATGCCTTTCAAAGGGATCCCATTTAGCACGAATGCTCCAAGTCTCTTCAACTCCCAGAAGTAATTCAACAAAACAGTGAACACTCCCCAAGAGCGCATGTGCCACGCCCGCTGTACAGAAGGAAGATGTGGTCGGGCCCGGGGTGAGGCCCTGTGGAGGTGGGGAGTGCCATCTGCAGAGGCAACTCAACTCGATCTCCCAATAAACACCGCAGAACCAGACGCAGATCTCATCCTTGGCTTGCAAAAGTGTGGGCATGAAGAACTAAACTCTGAAGTCAAATGGCTGCACTCACAGCCTGGTTCCACCACCACTAGGTGACTTGGGCAAGATTCTTGTCTCTTTTAGGCCACAGTCTCTCATTTCATCCTCATAACACTTATCGAGCACCCAACAGATATTAACAAAAAATCAATCAAGAAATACATCCTATTCTGAACTCTAAACTCTATTGTGCTATGAATTAGAATTAACATCCAAATATGAAAAAGTAGCACTTACAACTAACACAATGGAAACAACCTACCTCTTAACTGAAAAATTTATTCCAAAGTATTAAGGCTATTGTGTAAAAGAATAAGATTTATAAAAACAGTTGTGAACAGATCTTTGAGAAAATTTCTTTCTACGACAGGGGAAAATATAATCCTTTCTGCATAAGAAATTGCTCGCTGAGAGAGTTACATTTTTGTGCTTTTTGAATATGTTCTTTTCACCCAGTCAGGTGAGAGGGAGTCACCCCTGCCTGTCCAGCTCTGCCAGCTGTGGGAACCTAAAACCTCAGCCACAGCTTCAGTCCTGCCTTGTGCTGAGCCACTGTCAGACCCCTACTCTGGAGCTCCAGAGTCACTTTGGTGCTCCCCTGCCTGGGCACCCACACCTGGGTGACACCCCCTTCCCCAAGGACTGGAATGCAGCATACCTCACAGTCAATGCTCCAAGTAACACCACTGCAAAATTCCACATACATCAAGATGGCTGCTGCACACCAGGATCCCAGGCGCCCTTCCCCTCCTGGCCAGGAGGCACAGCTGCAGAACCTCCTCTCTGTCCTCAAGTGCTCGCTTGCCCCACTTGTGGAAGAAGGACATCTGTGCTGCTGTCCTGTGGCTGCTGTGATCAATTACCACAAACCGAGTGGCTTAAAACAAGGGAAACTTATCATCTCAGAGTACGGGAGGACAGAAGGCCAAAATCAAGGTGTGGACAGGGCTGTGCCCCACCAAAGGCTTTAGAGGATCCATTTATTGCTTCTTCCAGATTCTGGTGGCTGCCAGCGTGTTTTGGCTTTTGGCCACATCATCCCAATCTCTGTTTCCATCTCTTCCATTACCTTCCCCTCTGTGTCACATCTCCCTCTGCTTCTCTCCTATGAGGACGCTTGTGATTACATTTAAGGCCCACCTTGATAATTTCCCATCTCAAGATCCTTAACTTAAATCACCTCTGGGAAGACTGTTTTCACTTATAAAGGTAACAGCATTCACAGGTTCTAGGGCTTAGGACCTGATATCTTCAGAGTGGGTAGAGTCAGCCTGTCACAGCCATTCTTACCTGCATTCTACAGATTAGAAAACCACTTATCAAGCTGAATTAGAGTGAGAGTGCCCCAGAGCTAGGACCTGAACCCTAATGAATATGGGATATGGATCAAAGGGATCCTTTTCTGACTGATACCTTTGAAGAAGGGATGCATAGAAGCTCTAAAGAGACCCTTCTCCCTCCTTTCCCCCCACCCCCAGAGCTGCTCTCTGGAAAGGAAGGCACCTCTGGAACATCTCCTGAACTTCAGCTTGACAGATAGTTCCAAAAAAATAGTTTCCTTTTCAGAAGACAAGAATGGGACGGACGAGGAAACAGGACAGGACAGGTAACTTCTATGGCCCTCCCTGTCCCGGTTCTGCCCTCCCTGCCCCGGTTCTGCCCTCCCCGACCAGGGTCTGCCCCCCTGCCCTGGTTCTGCCCCTCTGCCCCAGTTCTGCCCTCCTGGGCTTGTGAGTCTCCATTGAACCACGAGCCATCCTAGGGACCCTGAAGCTCCCAGCCCTGCCCCTGCCATTCCTTTGAGGGATCCAAAAGCTGTGTGTACACTCGTCCACAGGGGATGGAATCTGCCCCTCCTCTTTCCTTTTTATTTCCAAACCTGTGTCAA
Organism: Macaca thibetana thibetana; assembly: GCF_024542745.1. NCBI lineage: Eukaryota > Metazoa > Chordata > Mammalia > Primates > Cercopithecidae > Macaca > Macaca thibetana. The sequence continues at coordinate 119,318,561 of NC_065586.1, read as the reverse complement.
AGCCAACCCACCCAGCCCAGAAGGCAGATGTGAAACCCTCAAAGCTCAGTTTACAGAAAGACCTCACCCATCAGCCCAGCGTGGACATGGGTTGCGGGAGGAAGGTGTGGGTTTTGCCACAAACTTAATTTTAATCTTTTTTAATTAGCCAAATTCAGGTGCATTGTTAATAGTGGTCAAATGACTTCTTGGCTTCCCGCTTGCAGGTTTGGGCATTTAAAATTGACCCCCAGCCCTTCCATAACAAGAAGCCCCTCGTTGATATCCCCACGCTCCCAGCCTGGCGTCAGATCCACATAATCCACACACTCGCGGCTCCCAGCTCCCTTCCCGCTCGCCGCCCCCCTTCCTTCCCGGCCGGGCAGCGGCTACCAGGCACATAATTGCAAAAGGAAAGGGCCGCTTGTTTGCCGGCTCATCCGAGAATGATTAAAGGTAGAAGTTTTTCAGACATTAGCGACAGAAAGAGTATAGTTAAAGCTGCTTTAAAAAGGGAGAGGCATATAAAGAGATGGTACTCAAAGCACTATTAAAAGCATCATGCTTGTTAAAACCAGTAAAAAGGCAGGGAATCGGCGAGGGAAAGGCAGCTTTCTCTCCAATTACGGCGAGGGGCACACACCTTGACGGTGTCTTTGAATTGTGGCCGCCAGCCCCTGCCCCCTCCCCTTCCCCGCCGCCCCCTCCGCCGGGCCATTCATCCGTACATTAGGGAGGAGGTGGGAGGGTGGCAAGGCTCCCCCACGCTCACTTCTCGCTTGTTACAGGCGACCCATTTAGAGCTGAATGACTATGTTCAGAGACGGCGCTAAATGACACCCTCCACCTCTTTATGAAGCCACTTGGTTTTGTCATTTTTTTTTTTTTTTTTTTTTGTATCCAGGAGAAATAATTGATAAACCCAACGACCATCCACCTTAAAGGAGGGTGCCTCCCTCGCCACCTGGTTAAAATTCCTCCTCCTCTCCCCACTTCCCTCCATCCATTTTGCTCTGTGCTGTTTAAACAATACTTCATCAAATGCAGCCTGGAGCAAATAAGAAAGCTCAGTAGAGTAAATAAAAAGTCAAAAAAAAAATCACCGGCTGGAGGGTAAGTACTTTTATTCCTGTACTTTCATTGCCTGGGGAATTATTATTCCATTGCCCGATCTGGGCGGGAGGGAGGGCCGTGTTATTCACAAAATGGATTGCTTCTCTCCCTTTTACTCCTCTGGCTCTCGAGAGCCCACTGATTACAACCAAGTGTGGCCATCCATTCCGTCTTATTGACAAAGGTCCTTAATTACCGCAGCAGCAGTAATACCTGCTATTAAATTCTGCTAAACAGAGGCCGCAAATTAGCTGTGGATCTCAGGCACCTTTTGTGTGTAATTACGGGGAGTGGGATTGACGGGGAGGCCGGATAACTGACCCCAGCCAGAGCAGCGGGGAAACCTTTATCACCTGCGGTGGGGGCCAAAATGTGAAATTAAAAGCTCTCCATCAGCTGAAGGCCTTCGGAAGGCCCAGGGGAAGAAAAAGGAAAAAAAGCAACAGGCCAAAGCAAACTCTGCTTACCGGTATTTATAAGCATTTCGCTTGACTGCAATTTACACTGACAGTTGATTAACCGAAAGCTCAACTAATTCCGTAGGTAAGTAATGCAAAGTCCAAAATGGCAAAAAATTTAGGCCATGTTTTAAGGTATATTCTATATTTCACAGAGGCCTTTAACCTGCATTTAAAAGCCTGTTTAATGCAATTGCGAGCCATAAACACCTGTCACTTACAGTCTGCGCCTTTCACATCGCTCCTTCTGGAGACCCTGGATTAATGAGAACCATTCCAAATATGGTAGCTCTCATCTGCAACCGGCCCAATTTATAAATTCAATCCTGATGCCTACTTGGTGTTTCATTGAAGGCAATTACTTTGGGGGAAATTTCATTTAAATATATTCAACTTTCCTTTCCATTAAGGTAGAGGTAGGGTTAGTGGCCCTGAGCTTGCAGGGAACAATGAGTGGTCAGAATGCAATAACTTAACACAAAACGCTTAACATCAAGATAATTAAATTTCATTAAGGTTTTAATCACTCTGAATGGAGGCTATTAAAATTCATGGGGTTCCTGTCACACTGTAGACAATGGGCCTGGGCCCTGAACAAGCCTGGAAAGCCCACTTCTAGCCTTGTTCCAGGAAACAAGCTACGGAGGGCAGTGGAGCTTTTCCTCCAACTACCCACGGGCTAGAGCGTGTTTTGCACATAGTATGCAGGTCCCTCAAAGGTGGGGTGTCCCAAGCCTAGCCTAGTGTTTAACTAGCTCTGTCTCCCCAGAAGCCCTCCATAGGTTTTGTTGGTGCCCAGTATGAAATCTGTATCTGCCATTCATGAAATCACGGAAATCTCTGGATGGATGTCATTTGGCCCCATGCCTGCCATGCACAGGTAAAATAGAACTTGAAGACCAAGGTAATGAAGATCCTCCTCACTCAGGTCTGGGCACAAACACCACAGCCTCTGGGAAGCCTGTCCTGACTCAGGGCAAATGTAAGTGCTCTCACGCACAGCACGGTGGACAAAGTGCTTCTCTGGAGTCAGTATCTTATTACACAGCAGTTGTTTGTATGAAAATCTTCCCTTGACACACTGAGTTCCATGGAGGTAGAGACTGTGTCTTTGTCATATTTGGATTTCGAATCCCTAGTATACTGTGGGTGTTTGGTAAGGATGGATAGATGAACAGGTGTTTGGATGGAATGGATGCGTGGAGAGGCAGATGAACAGATAGATGAATGGACAGATGGATAGATGGATGAAGAGACAGATGGATAGCTGTTTGGATGGATGGATGGACAGATTTATTGATAGAAGGATAGATAGATGATTGGGCAGATAGATAAATGTTTAGGTAGATGGATGGGCAGACAGATGGCTGGCTATACAGTCGGACACGGATGACCTAAGGTCACAATGTAGCAGAGCCCAGAGCCCTTAACTCCATTTCTCTTTTCACTCAGCCTACAGTTATCTCTTCTGCACACATGGCTCAGCTCGACCTCTTTCCTAATAATGAAATAATCTTGCGTTGCCCATCATGTTCATACAGGTCCTTCAATCCTTTCCAGAAATTTCCATAGGTTATTTGTTTTTATCATGGCAATGAATTTTCCTTTGTTCGTTCACACATTCTCATCAATTTATTCATCAACTCAGTATCTTCTCTAACAGCAACAACGTCCCTTGTGGAATACTGAGAGGTTCCAGTCTCTGGCCTTCTGATACTTTTAGTCTAGGAGACTAGCCTAACTTTCGTAGCAGAGTGCGCATAATAAACTGGCTGATAGGGTAAAATCTGCCTCCTTCCACCACACAGCTAGAGGGGGCCCCAGAGATCCTCTGGTCCAACTTCTTCCAGGAAAAATGATACCTCACTGAAAACATCCTGTCTGAATTTATTCTTTCATTGGTTCTTGTCACCAATCAATTTGCTTTTATTAGGCAGAATGCCTCCTTCGAAATGTATACCAGGCAGAAATTGGAGAATGTTCACAATTCCATGTGGCAAATGCTTGGACATAAGCGAATTGGAGGACGTGCTCTGGGAGCCAGAGCAGCAAAAGGCAGGTAGGAATTTTCTAGGAGATGTATTAGGATTCTCCAGAGAAACAGAACCAGCAGGACGTACAGTTGTCCCTCAGTATCATCAAGGATTGGTTTCAGGACTCCCCTCAAACTCCAAAATCTACAGATGCTCAAGTCCCACAGTGTATTAGTTCATTTTCACACTGCTATAAAGATACTTCCTGACATGGGTAATTTATATTTAAAAAAGAAGAAGAAAAAAGAGGTTTAATTGACTCACAGTTCCACATAGCTGGGGAGGCTTCAGGAAACTCAATCATGGCAGAAGGCAAAGGGGAAGCAAGAATCTTCTTCACTGGGTGGCAGGAGAGAGAGCACATGCAGAGGAAACTGCTACTTTTAAATCCTCGGATCTCAAGAGAACTCCCTTACTATCTATCACAAGAACAGCATGGAAGAAACCGCCCTCCTATTCTCCCTATCCTCGGGTTCCCCATCCCACAAATATATTTTCAGTTGGATAGTTGGTTGAATCCATGAACGAGGAACCCATGGATACACAAAGCCAACTGTATACAGCTGTGGAGAAAGGGACTTATTATGAAGATTGGCTCCTAGAGACTGTCCCACAACCTATCATCTGCAAGTTGAAGACCCAGGTAAGCCAGTAATGTAGTTCAGTCCGCGACCAAAGGCCTGAAAACCAGAGGAGGTGATGGTGTAAATCCTATTCTGAAGGTGAAAGACCAAGGCCTCCACTCAAACAGGAAGAAAGGACAAATTCTCCCTTCACCTTTTGTTTATTCAGACCCTCAGTGGATTGGAGGATGCCCAACCACATTGAGGAGGGTCATGTCCTTTATCAAGTCCACCAGTGCAAATGCAAATCTCACCCAGAAACAATGTTTAGCCAAATATCTGGGAACCCCATATTCAGTCAAGTTAACACATAAACTTAACCATAACAGCAAAGAAGGGAAGAAAGGTCCAATCCCAGCAGAGGGTCAAGTCAAGCTGAAAAAACTAAGCAAGTCTGTACAAATGGGACATAAAGTCACAGAGTCATCACAGGGTAAAGCTCAAAACCAGTAAACCAAGAGTCCTGGCACAGCTGTTCTTGGTCCCCGTGTGGTCTCACATGTTAAGGCTTAATTGCATGGCCTCTGATGGGAAGGTTGTCACAGGCCCAGAGAAGAGTCATAGACCAAGGCTGGGAGGAATGAAAGAATGTGGGCTGCAAGCTAGGGTTGGGGAGTGGGAGATGGAAGAGGAGATAGTGGTCAGGCCCTGTTCAGAAGCCTTGAATGCCAGGTTAGGTGATTCGACTTGACTCTTCAGGGAACTCACCAAAGGGTTTTATGCAGGAAAGTGATGTAACAGGTCTTTGTTTAGAAAAGGTAGAGTTTTCATTTTGGCCTGTTCATTTAGGATGTTGTAAAAATGGGAGAAATCAGAGCAGGGAAGACCAATTAGGAATTGTCCAGGCTAGAGGTGATTTACAAAAACCCTTCTTCTAAAGCCAGGTTTAAAAGTTCCACACCTAAGAGGGTACAAGCTGGTAGTTAAGGGGGACGAAGCAGCATGTAACACCAAAATTTGTTCCCTGTTTATAAAATGAATCATCAGTGAGCTGCCATTCTCATTGTCTCAGCTGAGCTAATCTCATACCATAGCAAACCTCAACATTATATTCCATTCTCTACTATTTGGGCTGATTCCAGTCTAAAGTGATTTCTGGCACAAAACCACAGCCAACAGAGTCCAACACTTAGAATAGCTGGGGTTTTAGAAGATAAAACCAGAGAAAACCACACAAACTTAACCACAAAAGAAAGGGAAAATGTCCAATCCCAGTAGAGAGTCAAATCAAACTGGAAAAACTAGGCAAGTCTGTAGACTTTTTATTCCTTTTTTTGTTTGTTTTGGAGAGATGAGGTCTTGCTAAGTTGCCCAACCTGGTCTCGAACTCCTGGCCTCAAGTGATCCTCCCACCTCAGCCTCACAAAGTGTTGGGATTACTGGCATGAGCCACCATGCTCAGCCCTGAACACATTTGAAAGGGGAAAGGTCAACTCTAGGTCGTGTTAGAAATTATCAGAAGGCACCGATTATGTTGTTAATAAGGCAACGAGGAATTTTAAAGGAAATTAAGCAGTATTGACTAAAGGATTTTTTTCGTAATTATCCCATTAGGGATAATCCTGGTTTCTTTTCACAAGCTAGTCCTCCCAGAGGACTATCTTATACAGTATGTTTTGTGGTGTGTTTGGAGTTTGAACTTTGGAATAAGGCCAAAAGGATAATTTAGTGATTGGCTTTTCTCTCCTCAGGCTGCAATGCAGAAATTTGTGAGCCCATGGCCCAGACTTCTCACAACCAAGTCCAAGACAGCCCCTTCACAAAACAATCACACCCCATTCTGTGTAATATTTATAGACTCAATTTTGGTTAAAGGTAAACATTTTGTTTCAACACTCTAGAAGTCCTTCCTTAACGGAACTTTTGCATACCAAATAATCACTGTCAATTCCCATTTTACTTCCCCCGTTGGTATAATTTTTGTAAATCTGGATCACATTTCTTCCAGCAACAAGAAGACAAGAAGATTCTGAAGAACTCTCTCCCACTCATTATACTTAGAAATGCTGGGTAAAATGCAGCCTCCCAAAAAATGTAATGAACAGATACACTCTAAAGAAAGAAAAAGAAATCTCCAGGTGCTGAGATTGAAGAGGTCACTTAAACGAGAATGGCAAACACAGAAGCAGACAGCTTGTGGCCCGAGAGGGTATTGGATCCAGACGTAAGCTCCATAGCTCAGGGCTGAGGGCAAAATACCCAGATGAGGGCAGGAGTCTGGGCCTTGGCCTGCACTGAAAATGAATCCTGGACTAAAACAGTATAATATAGCCAGGCACAGTGGCTCACGCCTGTAATTCTAGCACTTTGGGAGGCCGAGGTGGGCAGTTCGCTTGGGCTCAGGAGTTCAAGACCAGGCTGGGCAACGTGGTAAAACCCCATCTCTACAAAAAATACACAAATTAGCTGGGCACAGTGGTGCATGCCTGTAGTCCGAGCTGCTCAGCAGGCTGAGGAAGGAGAATCGCCTGAGCCCAGGAGGTAGAGGTTGCAGTGAGCTGAGATCCTGCTATTGCACTCTAGCCTGGGCGATAAGCGTGAAACGCAGTCTCAAAAAAAAGAAAAGACACAACACAATAGAGGAGCCCTAATGGGGCTACCCGTCCATCAAAATGGGACTAGAAAATTCCCACCTTAGGAAGCAACAAAGAAATAATGCTATTCGATGAGACTCTGGGTGGTGGGGAAATTTCTTCCATCCTCTGAGAAATCAAAATCCCAAGCATGCATAAGTGAGGTGTTCAAATTTGTACTATCCACATGGTATGGGAATCTTACAAGAAAATACTATTTTAACTGTTCCAGTAGCTAAGGCAGTACACTCTGTTGATGATGCTGTGGGCAAACAGGCAACTCAAACATTAATGGGGTTGGGGGTATGAAATGAGACAATCCCTGTAGAGGGGGACTGGCGCTATCTAACAGATTCACTCTGCATTTACCATTTACCCAGCAATCCCATTTCTCAGAATCTATCCCAAAGATACATGAGAAAAAAATACAAAGCTGTGTAAGCACAAGACTATTGATTTCAGCATTTATTATAATAGCTAAATGGTACAAATGACTCAAATATCCAACACTTAGAGTGATATCACAATGCAGTATCATGCACACTAAAAAGTATGTTATCTTTTGTCTAAGAAAAGACAGAGTGAGTGTGTCTGTGTGTATGCGTGCTTGTGAGACTTCGTCTCAAAAAAAAAAAAAAAAGAAATAATGGGAGGATAAACCTAAAACTAATGAAAATGATTACAAATAGAAGGAAGTAAGAAATGAAATAGAGACAAAAAAAAGATGGAAGCAAGATTTCTGTAGATGGACCCTATTATATAGTTTGGGGTTTTGGGTTTTATTTTTTAGTTTGGAATTGTTAGCAATTTTTTCATGCTTAAAAAAAATCTTTTTAAGAAATCCTAAAAATTGAAAAAATACTGAAACAAATGAACCTAACTACCTATCAAATTGGTGGTGTAGACATTACAAAGCAATTTAATTGACTTTAAAGCACTGTGTTTTGACTGTGTATCCCTAATGAGGTATAATTTGAGGACAAAAATAACTGAAAAGAAGTCTTAAACTGTTTTCAATAGCTTATTTATCACATAAATATTGCTAAGGTAATTTTGAAGCCACTAGTAATATAGTCTAGAATAAAATAAATAATTATGTTAATCTAACAAATCAAGATTTTCATCATAAAAAAGATACAATATAGAATCAAAGAAGTAAAAACACGGTGACTCTACATTTCAATTTAAAATATCAGTACGACTTCATAGTTTATCTTTTTAAAAATACATATTTTAGCTCTGTTTACTGAAAAACCTAGAAACAATGACAATCCCCTAGTAATGAGCACACCAAGTACCCACATATAGTCTCTAAATACCATCCCAAAGAAACCAGGTCTTATCGAGGAAATGATGGATTTGAGGGATGGGTAGAAAATCTACAATATTAGCCTGGTACATCTTTTGCTGCCAGAAAACAAAGTAGTGATAAAAGGCTACTGGAATTGTGTGAAAGGATACAGGAGCCAACCTGAAGAGCTATTAAAAAAAAAAAAAAGTTGGTTAAAAAAAAATGGGTCACCTTTGTGGACTACTGATCCATCACTTCATTATCCTGAAAACTGGTAAAGAGAAAATATTAGAAAATCACCATTTTGTAACCCATAATGAACTAATGGATCTAAACAAACATCATAAGTGAATGACAAAAGCATTAAGTGAGTACACACATGTTGATAGCAGCAGTAATCACAATAGCCAAATGGTAGAAGCAAGCCAAGTGCCCATCAACAGATCAATGGATAAAATGTGGTACATACGTATAATAGAATGTGATTCAGCTTTAAAAAATGAGGAAATTCTGTCATATGCAACAACATGGATAAACCTCACAGACATGATGCTAAGTGAAATAAGCCAACAGAAAAAGGACAAATACTGCATGATCCCACTCATATGAGGTACCTGGAGTAGTCAAATTTATAGAGACAGAATTGTGGTTGCCAGGGGCTGGGGGGAGGAGGGAATAATGAGTTGTTTAATGGGTACAGAGTTTCAGTTAGGGATTGCCTTAGTCCATTATGCTATAGCAAAATTCTTGAGACTGGGAAATTTATAAAGAACAGAAATTTATTCTCTCATAGTTCTAGAGACTGGGAAACCAAGATCAAGGCACCAGCAGGTCTGGTTGTCTAGTGGGGGCTGCTCTCTGCTTCCAAGATGGCCCCTGTTGCCACATCCTCCAGAGGGCAGGGACACCGTGACCTCACACAGCGGAAGGCAGAAGAGCAAGCAAGCTCACAGTAAAACCTGTTTTATGTGGGCCTAAGTCCCCCTCAGGAAGGGGGAGCTCTAATGACCGAATCACCTCTTAAAGGCTCCACCTCTTAATACTGTCACATTGGCAGTATTAAGAGGTGGAGCCTGAATCTTGAAGGGGACACATTCAAACCACAGCAGGAATAATGAAAACGTTCTGGAGATGGATGGTGGTGATGGTTGCAACATTGTGAGTATGCTTAAAACCACTTTAAAAGGGTTAAAATGGTAAGTTTTATGTAATGTAATGTATTTTACAGTAAATAAGCATTAAATGAAAGTTTTGACTTCCCAAATGAGAGATTCAGCTGATACCGCCTGAATGTTGACCAATCAATAAAGCAGGACAGCAGACATTTCTGCGCTTCTCAGTGTGATGCATTCAGTGACTGGCAATATCTCCAAAGTGTTATTACCCAGAAAGTCCTGAATTTAAAATAATTACTGAATTTAAATGCTAGTGCACAATACCTCAGGAAATAGAAGAATAAGCTATAGGACACTAAATAGAAGCAACCAGCAAAATGTGGACCACTGGGCACTTTACATTTTCTTCAAAATACAAATGGCTTTTTTAAAATGGGGGAAGGGTGGAATTTGGTTAAGAAAATATCAGATGTGATATGTGAAACTTATTTGGGTACTTATTCAAACAGAACATCTGTAAAAAGAAATTTTGAGACAACTAGGAAAATTTAAATATGCAGGGGACAGGAGATCATATTAAAACATTATTATTAATTTTGTTTTCTGTGATAATGGTATACTGATTATATTAACAGGGAAAAAGTTCTTGTTAGCCAAATATTTCTAGGTGAAATGACATGATCTCTGAGATTTGCTATAAAATATCCCATAATAATAACAGCAACAGTAATAACAGTAGTAATGAGAGGGGTAGATGAAATCACGTTACCAAATGTTAATTGTTACTGCTGGTTGATAGGTAATGTTCTAATGGCCTCCCATTATTTAGAAGAAGGATAAAGAAACTTTATTTGTTAATTTAAGTATGCACATTAAAATGTTAAGAGTAGCCACTAAACAAACAGAAATAATGTATATCACTTTAATTCAATGTAGAGATTAACTAGAAAAAAATTTTAGAAGTAAACCCATGTAGACCAAAATCTCAGGTAAGGGAACTAAGAAATTATTCTATCTACAAACTTTTATACAACAATCAACCTGACTTTGAATTTGAAACATTCTGCAAGTCCAGCAATCATTCATAAAGAAGTGAGTTGACCCCTTCTCTGGCTGTGGGCCATGAGTTTCCCATGGAAATCATGGAAAGAGTCTGTGCTTACACTAGAATCAGCATGTTCAGATCAGTAGCTGATGGGCACCTGCCAACCCACACCACTCACAGCACCCAGGCCGACTTGGCCAGGTCAATGTCAGCGGGCATGCTCTCGAGCACCAAAGCACGTAACCCTTGTGGGTTGTACCTATCTGTTTGCCATCTATATGGCAACCCTCCAGCGTCAGTCTGACCATCTCCACTTCACCGATGAGAAAAGTGAGGCCTAACACGGGGCAGCATTTGCCCTCTGAGACAGAGTTAGGAGGTGGTGGAGTCAGGATTCATCTCACTGACCAGTCAAAAGAGTAAGAATGGATGTGTAAAAGCCCATGTCTACCTGAAAAAACCCATGAAAAGCCCAAGTCTGTCTGAACAATGGTGGAGGCAAAAGCTTAATCATGAGAAAGAAACCAAAGTGACAAGACTGTGGGAGTGTCTTGTTCTGGAGCCACCTAAGCCTGTGCAGGACAGGAAAGGTGGGTTGCTGGTGGAAATTACAAAAATAAAACAGGCATGGTATGGGGGTGCAATTTGAATTTATAATATTAAGAAATTAAAAATTAAGATCTCACTGACAATATAGAGATGGGGAAACCTCAAATACCCAGGCATGTACTGGAATCCCAAAGAGATACTTCAATTCATCCTCAGAAGAAGATGGGATAAAAATGATGAACAAAGACATGTATAATAATTCTGGATGATTATTATTATTATGGGTATGATATAAATCTGCTTACGAAGTTGTAAGCAAAATTCTGGCGTTGAGAGGGAGAGTGATTTCAGGCACTGAGGCCGGGAAATATCTTGGCGTGGGACTTTTCTCAGGCCACCATCCCAATTTCCCTGAGGTTCAGCGGGCTCCCAGGATCAGGACTTTTGGTGCTTAACAGGGAAAGCCCTGGACGATCCAGGTCAAGTTGGTCACCCTACTGATGGCCTTGAACCCAAATGCATAATACACTGACTCTGCCAGACATTTCAGAGTATTTGATGTGGGTACAACTCAAATAAAACAAGAACCCACTTCCACAAAACACCCATAGCTGCCTCTGCAGAGAGAATTCTGCCATAGATAATATTTTTAAAGTACAATGACAAGGTCATGCTTGAAATTGAAGTCTTTCCTAAAAACAAGGGCCAAAGCCCTGCCCCCCTCAGCCTCCCTGGGGTCTATTTGTAATGAAAGAACACTGCTGGAATTAAAGTCAGGGTTAATGTACGGACGTTCCCTTGGCTCCCCAGATCATGCCCATTATAAACAGAAATCTCTTACAGAAAGGCTGGCAACTTAAATCCCTCTAATCATTGGTCCATCCTATGAATTAAGACCAAGCCCTGGCAAATGTGCTGAGTGAGGAAGAACAATTACCAGGTTCATGGCTCCAGGTTCTGTTTACCCTGATATTGTCCAGGATCATCATTTATTTCCTGCTGCCTTCTAAGTTTTATTAAGCTGCTCAGAAAAGTTTCAGCCCTGCTTTATGGCTATGTGAACTGCCCGTGTATCCATTTCACAATTTGATTCATTCTGATTAAATTGTTCAACTGTTAATGAGTTTTAGATTGCAAAATGGAGAGGCAAACAATTCAGAACATTAAGGCAGTAAAATATCTTAATATTTCACAAGTTCTTGCTGAAAACATAAAACAAAAGGCTCATTTCTGGGAGGAGAGACCGCAATAATTACCCTCTGTAAAAATAAATGTGTGCGGCCGCCTATACATTCTCCAGGCACCTGTGTAGTCACACTCGCGTGTAGAGAGCCAGGTGGTTCATGGAAATCTCATAAATATCTATAGAAATTCTGATCTTTTCAAGCCAATTGCAACAGAGAAGATAACCATCTTGACATATTATTCCAAAGAATTTCTGGGGCTAGACAAAAAATTGATTCTTACTTGCCTTACTTCACAGTCTAATGAGTTTCGCCTGGATGAGGTGCTGAAGCATCTCACGTCCTGAGGCTTCGGAGAGGGATTGGAATTATGGACCAGGTGACTAAATACTGCTCTTCAAGCAATTCGACCCTTCTCCCACTCCCTCTCCCTCACCCTCTTCTCCTCCCCCTCCCACTCCTCCTCCTTCCCACCTCCTGTCTGTTCTTGTCTTATCATCTGTTCCTCCAGTGATGCAGCGTTTGTTACAACAGTAATTGAGTAAAGATTCACTGGCCTCACCCTTTAAACATTTTTCCTTGGGCCTCCCTCCTTCTTGTGAATCCTCTTGGAGTATAAACTATAGCCGATAGAGGCCATCAAAATACCAAGGGCCATAAGGCCTTGCATTGGTCACAAACTCTGGGGGAAAAAATCCAACTTTTCATTTATAAAGTGGGAACATTTTTAGCCCAAAAGCAAAGCGCTCAAATTGATGATTTCTTCTGCTTTGTCCAGCTCCAGAAGCCATGTCTATAGTATAGACATAACTTCATTGCAAGGCAACTTTTCATTTGAGCAGCTCTTTAAATCCAGGAAAAGAAGAGGCATTTTAACCGTGAAGAGTGAAGAGGTCTCCGCACACGTTCTGTAAGGGAAAGCATTGAGGAGCCTGGAAAAGCACATGCCATATGATCGCAGACTGTGAGGAGCAGCAGGGGCCTCTGAGGCTGGCAGGGCCAATGATACCACTTTGCAGATGAGAAAGCTAAGGCCAAAGAAATCAAATGACTCACCCACAGCCAGGAATAGCCAAAGCAGGAGTAGGGATTAAAGAACAGCTGTGGAGAGGTGGAGCTCCCCAGATATGTCACCCACGTGTTCTGCGCTCGGCTTAATCCAGCCCCAGCTGATCAAGTGGCTATTATGAGGGGCGTGTCCCAAATGGGAAATAGTAATGGATTGCTTCCCTTAGGCCACAGTCCTAGGAAATGGCAGAATTGGGACTAGAACTCAGGTTTTCTAGCCCCAAAGCAATGCTTGCTCCTCTATTCCATGATGCATTGTAAACAGAGAACTGCATACGGATGTGTGCTAAGAAAAGCGTGTGCAGAAGCAAGACATTTCAGTGCGTTCAGGCTTTGTTTCCACAACTCCCATGGTTTAGGCATAGCGAACCCTACCTCTGCATTCCATTTCTGAAGAATCCCCTTTACCATCTCAAATGCCAGAAAGCCTGATTGACATACAATTTGTGTTTGCCTTTTAGAATTTCTTTGACATACATTTATTAATTAAATTAATATACATCAGTTTTGCTTTAAGAATTTGAATGCACTGGAAGCACCCTCAGTTTTCCCAACCTAGCTTTGAAATTGGTGTTCTATAGCTCTGAAAAGTCAGAGCAACTACTGGGTGAATTGCAATCGAATTAGCTCTAAACTCAAATTGGGACCTGAGTTATCTGAGTCCACCAGCCAAACACACGCAGCAAAATGGCACCTCCCCACTCCCCTATGTTCCCCACTGCCTCTCCATCCGCTGCAGCTTACATGTGAGACAACTGCATTTCAGCACAAGCCCCCTTTGAAACATCTCAACTATCTCCAGAAAGAACTTCAAACATGTTTCAAAATTGTGTTAACTACCAAACACATCATAAATGCATGAAATCACAACCTCGCGCCGCATCTGTTCTGCCCTGAATCCTCTAGCATTCTTGGTCTTTAGGTCTGACTTCAACAGACTCAGGTTGGTCTACACCTCACAGCATGCCATGTGGAATCCCAGAATTCTCCTGGTAAACCATCCAAGATGGTGGCCAGGGTGCCCTCAGCTGTGCCACAGGGACACCAAGGCTTTTAAAGGGACGTCTCAGTTAGGAAAAACATTAATAACAGCAGCAAGCCAACCCACACGAGCTGTACTTAATTGTAGATACTCATTTTATTATAAATAAACACTAAAATGGGGGAAGTAAAATGTTGATGAGAAGGGTTCCCTTCATGTAGTATTGGCACGCTCCCGGAAGTCTTTTTTCCCCTTATTTTGGGAAAGTACAAGATATCTCAATAGCAACATAAACACCATATTGTCTACTAGTTACTATAGCAACTACTATCCATTTAATTTGCTCGTGCCTAAATTAAAGCTACCTAGGGTAGCTTTACTTGCGTCTCTCACATATGACTTTTTGATAGTGTTTTTCTTTAATGAGAATTCTGTCTTTTAAGTTGTAGGCAGGATGTTTACCACTCTGCCTTACTTGGAGTTGACTTCCAGCTTTGCCTGACTTTGTTTCCCTTATTACTTTTAGGTATTCACCAAAAAGAGAGCATACTTATTAACTGTGTGTATATATATGTGTGTGTGCATATATGTGTGTTGTGTATATATATATATATATATATATATATATATATATATATTCCATGAGGGTGGAGGAGGTGGAGGATGAAAGAAAAACAAGCTTTCCATCTGAAAAAAAACACAAGCATCTACCCAGCACTGAACTTCCCTGCTCTTGAACTCAACAATTCTTTTCTACTTCTTCATCTGACACAATGCAAAAGGCGTGACCTGAAAAAGGACGTAATGGGAAGAGGTACTGAGATCCATTAAAGAAAAAGGCACAATAGTTAATCGTCTCTTCTCCAACATTCTTCCTTCCACCCCACGAAATAAACAAGTTGAGAAGTTCTTCAATGTTTGTGACCATCAGCAGTGTGGTGAGTTAAGGCTCCTAAATGCTAGCACTGGAAAAATGAGTTCATCGTTGAGAAAGTTCTGGATGAGCCAGTAGCCAAGTATTATTAATTCTATTATGTATTCTTGTTTGTGTCTGTTTAACGGTAGAGTTGGAAGAAGAACATTGCTATGAAGAAATCCATTCAATAGACATGGCTTTGTGAAATACTGCATTTCAGACTGAAGATTTACTATGCTTTTCTTAAAGAATTCAAAATCCTCAGTGGTCCTATTAAGATATGCAACAAAGTTCTCAAAAATTGCATTGGCGGGCAGGTGCTTACAACTACTTGATGCATTTTCACCAATTAAATACCCACCTAGAATTAAACCGGCACAGATTCATGAGAAAGAGCCATGAGGATCACTGTCCAACATGGTAACCGTCAGGACAGACAGTGGGCAAAGCCCCTAAATGCCCCTTTGCAGGATTGTTGCAGGGCTCTGGATTCAGGTGCAGGAAATCTGTCTTTATCATTTTCGTTACTGCTCCCAACACATTTCCAGTGTCATTAATTCATGGGAAGCATTTCATTATATTAGGTCCTCTTTGCAAATCCTCTCTTTTTGTCTTCCTTCTTTCCTTCCCTCCCTCTTTCTTTCCTTTCTTCCTTCCTTCTTTTCTCTTTTCTTGTAAATCTTTATCTAAACCAAGTGCATTTTGTGCTGGCTGCTCACAGCAGTGTGGGCACTTGGAAACAGTCATACAAGTGCCTCCTTCCTCTGGACTGCAGCAAGCCGATTTGCCGGTATAATCCTGCAGACTTCAGCCGTTTCCCATTTGGTCCTTCATATCATCTCAGGCTAATCCGTCAAACGTTTCAGGCAGCCAAGCCAATCTCCAATTGCTGAGGACTTTGCCACAAGCACCATGTCTGTTAATAAGATTTTCATTTGGAAAGATGCCAGGGCTTCCATGTTTTCTATTGTATATAAATACTAAGATTTAATAGCTTCGGGTTTTGTTTAATGTTAACGTCAACTATTTAAAAAAAAAAGAAAGGGGGTTCTCAAATGCCTAGCCCGACAGTGAAATACCCCACTGACAGCTATTTGCAAGGGTAATGTTGTGGAAAACAACATCCATCTTGGAAACAGTTTCATTAGCCCCATCTAGCTGACCTCTCCACATAATGTTGTCAAATGTGACGGGCATCAGATTATTGGGAATATGAAGATCAATAAATATGCAACACCGGCGCTTAGAATGCTTCTGGCACCAGAGCCATACAAATGCCATCTAGCACAGCTCAGAGTTGCTGTCATCTGTCACACCAGCTAGTAAATAGACAAG
This sequence comes from Macaca thibetana thibetana, assembly GCF_024542745.1. Lineage (NCBI taxonomy): Eukaryota > Metazoa > Chordata > Mammalia > Primates > Cercopithecidae > Macaca > Macaca thibetana. The sequence continues at coordinate 119,302,297 of NC_065586.1, read as the reverse complement.
CTTAGGGGGAAGGCTATCTGTAATGGTAAAATATATGGGTGAAGATGAATTAGACAGGGAGTGTGTAGTCGAGGTTCTGATGCATGAAAGTTCCAAATGAAAAACAGCAGGCAAACACTCTGGAGCAACAGCCTAGCTTCTTTGGGGAATGGATATAAATTTTTGCCACCTAGTCAAAAGCTGCTCCATAGTCCTGCCTCTGTGTTTGCAATGTTGGCTGCCAAGGGAGTTATGTCTGCTTCTGGGATGCTTGCTAGCAGCTTGGAGTCTCATGAATACAATTCTGTATAACATAAGGGAGCCACACATTTCCCCCAAATTCCTGCTCACAATCCAACCACACAATGTGTCTTTCCATATGATTGCTGCCCAGGGCCAAAAACAGTGCCTGTACTGTCCAAAAGGGCCTCCACCTTTGGGCCCACAAAAGAACAAGCTGGTTGAGCTGCTAAAGAAAACTCCTTCCCGACCTCGTGTCTGTCAAATTGCCCAGATAATCAGAGCTTTAGGGACAACTCTTCATGCCAGCTTCTGTATCAGGCCTTCCCTTTCTAAGACCTCTGTCTGCTGGATGGAGAACATTGCACCCACTTTTTGCCCACAGCAGCCTAAACCTCCAAGACCTTGCTCTGCCCCCAACGGTGCTCTTCGAATTCTCCAGAGCAGGCACCACTGCCTGAATTACGCTTTTTCATAAACCCTCTTTCCCATCCAAAGAGTGCTTGAATCCGACCTAGTCCACCTTTAGGTTAAAGGAACATAAAGAAACGCAAATTCTCACAGCAGCAAGCACAGGAGATGTAAGCCACGTTCGTGCATCTACTCAGACACCCTGTGCCAGAACAAACATGTTCCTCAAACCCAATTAATGTCGATGACCAGCAATGACCAACGCACTTCCACCCCTCTGTGTTTTAAGAAATGTCATTCATCTCTATGGAAAAGAGAACAAACAAGAAGCATAAAGGTATTTTTGAAGTATACTGTTATGAGGTACTTGGCTAGTAATTTGCAGCCTAGGTACACAGCATACCTTTTAGCACGGCTATTTATCTCTCAGGGAGAATGCTGCCGTACTTACGATAAAGGCTCTGTTGGACCTCTTCATCAATAGCAAACCTTTAAGCACAGCACATCTCATAAATAGGAGTTCCACTAACACAGACTTCAAAAGGATAGAACTTGATAATTCAAAAATAGAGCTATATTAAGTGTTCCAGCAGTCCATCCATAAAAGCCGTCGTATATTCCAAATGCCAGAGTCCTCCGAGCAACATGACAGGTCTATTAGAATAATAGCAGGGGAAAGCATAATTACAAGTAATCATTGGCTGGAAAGGAGCTAGTTGTTTTTGTAGAGCAAAATGCTGCGCTGAGCCCCGCGGAAGATGCAGCCGAAGCAGCAGCGGCGAGGGCAGATAACCATCGAAAATCACCATGGCGCAAACCCTGCACTATTTATTTCTATTTATTAAGAACTCTTTGTATACCTTAATGTTTTCCCGGTGAAATCATCTTAATTTGAGCCCACATTTTCTTTGGATAAGATTATTACGTAATTGCTACTTACTGGCCACTATTTTCTATACATTTGTTGGTCAAACAGTTAGAGTGTCTGTCTCTTCCAGCCTGGCACACAGATCGTTCCACCAGGCAGAGGCTCCTGGTTAGCTCCATGGAGCCATATTGTATATATCCTATGTGCCAAAAAGGATGAATAAAGCTAGACTAAGCATTAGCTTTTTACTGCAGAGATGAACGACTCCATCTATGAGAGGACTGGATTGTTTCCTCATTAGGGGTGGCAAAGGATGGGGCTCCCTTCAGTTGTTTTCCCATGGATTGGATTAAATTGAATACCAGAAACCTGATTCCTCTGGTGGCTTTTGTTTCTCCTCCTCCTTAATTAGATGGACTCCCTACCTTTTCCAAGCACTTTAAAGATTCCAAAATGCAAGGAGCCTTATCAGCAAGCCCAGGGGGAAGTCAGGACAAGGATCATTAGCTCCACTTTGCAGACTTGCAAACTGAGGTTCCTCAAGTGAAGGCCCTACCCAGGGGCACACAGTTGATGTGCAGGTGGGACTTGAGCCCTTCTTCCCACCCCATCATCCTGCTCTGACCAAATGCTTGCTGTGCACCCGGTCCTCTCTCTCACTTACTCTCTGGGAGGTGCTTGAAGGTGGAAGTCACATGCGTGTGCTCTCATGCACATGAGACCAACATGGTCTCCACACTCTGGGATAGCTTCTACAAGCTTCTACAAGCCTGTGTAGAAGCTTCTGGCCACATGCCTTAGCCTTCAGACCCTAGGGAGAGTGCAGGTGCTCACACCTGACACAGAAGGCGGTGTGCTGTCTGTGCAAAGAGAGACGTAACCAAGTCAGTTTCACCTAAGTCTTGACATTATTCACTTACCAACCATTGGGTTTATGAGCAGGATACAAGGGGTGGAGGGAGGAAGGGGAAAACAGAAATCTAGTCAGCTCCTTCACTGACTTTCTAGCCATATGTATCTGTACTATTGACCTCATCGAGACTCAGTGTTCACATCTGGAAAATGGGAATAACAATACTGCCCAGCTCAAAGAGTTGTAAAAGTAGGAAACGATCCATGTGGTGCATCTAGCATAGTGCGTGGTATATCAGAAGTGCTGAGCAAGTGACCCTCATTTGCTGTGTCATAGGAAACCAGAGGAGGGAGTGACTCATGGGCCCTGTGTTCTTACAAAAGTTTTCCTGGAGGTGGTGGGAGCCCAGCTGGCACCTGGAGAGTAGGGGGACAGTTCTCTGAAAAGCCAGCACCTTAGGCCTGGTCATCGTGGTTCAGAAACTCAACTGGTCTCCTGCCAGGAGGTAATTTTTAATGAAACCATGATGAAAGACCCTGTTGGAGCTCAGGTTTGTAGATATGCCTGCTTCTCACATAGACCCCTACCAATATTGTGTCAGTTAGGACTTTAAAACCTTCTGGGGCTGGGCACAGTAACTCATGCCTATAATCGCAGCACTTTGGGAGGCCAAGGTGAGAGGATCGCTTGAAGGCAGAAGTTCAAGACCAGCCTGGGCAACATAGCAAGACCCCATCTCTACAAAATAAAAAATAGAAAAATTAGCTAGACATGGTGGCACACCTCTATAGTCCCAGCTACTTGGGAAGTTGAAGCAGGAGAATCACTTGAGCCCAGGAGTTGGAGCCTGTAGTGAGCTATGGTCCTGCTACTGCACTCCAACCTGGGTGACACAGCAAGACCCTGTCTCTAGAAAAAATAAAAAGAAATAAAATATTCTTTTGGAATTCAACAGCATATCAATGTTGATTATAATAATACACGTTCCCACTCCTCCCAATTCAAAATACTCAAATCCAAAATTAACTTGGTTTTGAGATAGTGACACTAGGATATCATCAAAGCAAGGTTAGAAACCCCTGGTACAATGAATATGTGTATTTAGAATGTAGGCTATTAAGGGATTTTCAGCTTATCAAGAGCTAGTCTTCATTCCTTCTACTGGGATAAAGCTCCCATAGTACCCAGCAAGACTATATTCTATATCTAGTGTACACATCATGGAGATAAGACATCAAGGAAGAGGATGTGATGATGTGGTGGTGGTATGATGTTGATGATGGTGATGATAATGGTGGTGATGTGATAATGGTGGTGGTAATTATAGTGATGGTATGATGGTGGTGGTGATGTGATGGTGGTGATGGTAATGATGGTGGGGGTGGTGTAATGATGGTGGTGTGATGATGGTGATGGTAATGATGATGGTGGTGGTATGACGATGGTGATAGTGATGGTAATGATGGTGCTATGATGATTGTGGTGGTGATGGTGATGGTGATGGTGTGATGATGGTGATGGTGAGGATGGTGGTGTGGTGATGGTGATGATGATGGTGGCGGTGGTGATGATTATGGTGGTGTGGTGTGATGATGGTGGTGGTGTGATGATGGTGATGGTGATGATG